>NW_019396868.1:61015-104948 GCF_000591075.1 Eurytemora carolleeae | reverse complement strand
TAATACAAGTACTTGTATCAGTATTAGATCTTTTAATACAAGTACTTGTATCAGTATTAGATATTTTAATACAAGTACTTGTATCAGTATTAGAGCTTTTAATACAAGTACTTGTATCAGTATTAGATCTTTTAATACAAATACTTTTAGGGTAAATAAAATTTTCTGACGCAACAAAATAAATGAATAAAAATAAAAAAAACTATCTTTTTGTACATTTTTGGTAAGAATTATTTTCTTCAACTAATTGAAAGTATACTATACCCATAACTTGAACAAATAAATACCAATGATTAATTAATAATATAAAAAAAGAAAAGATTTAAAAGAAAAAATAAGATAAGAAATCTGCTAAATTAAAAAAAAAAATCTAAAGTACAAACGGTTCCTTTTATTGATAAAATAGTAAAAAAAAGAAATCGTCTCTGTCAATCATTAGTATTTTTTTTCCTAAGATGATAAATATAAGTTAAATTTTACCTTTTTGTTTACTTTAGGCAAGAGTATGGAGATAAGTGTGGATATGAATCTCAGAGAACTTCTAGTACAATCCAGTTCATGGTCACTACTGATGCGGTAATATTCACTTCTAGTACAATCCAGTTCATGGTCACTACTGATGCGGTAATATTCACTTTTAAAGGGACTAATTGTCAATTTAAAAAAGGATTTTAATCATGGTTAGATAACCCCTGCATCTGCCTTGGATAAAAATTCTAATTGTTTCAATCTTTTTTTCTGAAATTCATGCACTCTCCATTTAGTTTCAAATTATTATTTCTTTTTTAAGGTCTTCATTGTATGCTAATAATTTGTCATTGTGAATTCTAATAAAAGCACGGCCTGAATTAACAGCAAATTAAGTTTATTTTAATTTTTAAAAGAAAGTAATTTTTAAATTCATAAAAAAATTTAAAATTTTCCTCTACATTTGCATTTAGGACAGCCTGGAAATTTTCATTTCAAAGGTATAAGGAAATTATTTTAATTGAAAGGTTTTTTTTTTACAAATTTAATATATAAATTTTGATTTTTAAGGTCAAATATTTTGTACATATAGGACGAATACTGGAGCTTCTTATCTCTAATATTGTTCAGAACGAATACTGGAGAGCATATATCCTTGTCTTATCTCTAATATGTCTAGGATACTGGAGAACATATATCCTTGTCTTATCTCTAATATTGTCCAGGATACTGGAGAACATATATCCTTGTCTGATCTCTAATATTGTCTAGGATACTGGAGAACATATATCCTCTCTTATCTCTAATATTGTCTAGGATACTTGAGAACATATATCCCATCTTATTTCTAATATTGTCCAGGATACTGGAGAACATATATATCCCTGTCTTATCTCTAATATTATGTCTAGGATACTGGAGAGCATATATCCCTGTCTTATCTCTAATATTATGTCTAGGATACTGGAGAACATATATCCCTGTCTTATCTCTAATATTGTCAAGAATACTGGAGAACATATATCCCATCTTATCTCTAATATTGTCCAGGATACTGGAGAACATATATCCCATCTTATCTCTAATATTGTCTAGGATACTGGAGAACATATATCCCATCTTATCTCTAATATTGTCTAGGATACTGGAGAACATATATCCCATCTTATCTCTAATATTGTCCAGGATACTGGAGAACATATATCCTTGTCTTATCTCTAATATTGTCCAGGATACTGGAGAACATATATCCTCTCCTATCTCTAATATTGTCCAGGATACTGGAGAACATATATCCTTGTCTTATCTTTAATATTGTCCAGGATACTGGAGAACATATATCCCTGTCTTATCTCTAATATTATGTCTAGGATACTGGAGAACATATATCCTTGTCTTATCTCTAATATTGTCCAGGATACTGGAGAACATATTTCCCATCTTATCTCTAATTATGTCCAGGATACTGGAGAACATATATCACATCTTATCTCTAATATTGTCCAGGATACTGGAGAACATATATCCCATCTTATCTCTAATATTGTCTTAGATACCAGAGAACATATATCCCTCTCTTATCTCTTATATTGTCTATGATACTGGAGAACATATATCCCATCTTATCTCTAATATTGTCCAGGATACTGGAGAACATATATCACATCTTATCTCTAATGTTGTCCAGGATACTAGAGAACATATATCCCTGTCTTATCTCTAATATTGTCTTAGATACCAAAGAACATATATCCTTCTCTTATCTCTTATATTGTCTAGGATACTGGAGAACATAAATCCCCATATTATCTTTAATATTGTTTAGGATACTGGAGAACCTTTATTGCCATTTTACCTCTAATATTGTATAGGACGGATACTGGAGAATGTATATCCTTGTCCTATTTCTAATATTGTCTAGAATACTAGAGAACATATATCCCATCTTACCTCTAATATTGTATAGGACGGATACCGGAGAATGTATATCCTTGTCCTATTTCTAATATTGTCTAGAATACTAGAGAACATACATCCCATCTTACCTCTAATATTGTATAGGACGGATACTGGAGAATGTATATCCCTGTCTTATCTCTAATATTGTCTAGAATACTAGAGAACATACATCCCATCTTACCTCTAATATTGTATAGGACGGATACTGGAGAATGTATATCCCTGTCCTATTTCTAATATTGTCTAGAATACTGGAGAACATATATCCCATCTTATCTCTAATATTTTTCAGGACGGATACTGGAGAATATATATCCCTGTCTTATTTCCAATATTGTCTAGAATACTAGAGAACATATATCCCATCTTATCTCTAATATTGTTTAGGACGGATACTGGAGAACGTATATCCCTGCCTGGTCCATGAAGTTCTATGCGGAGGAGTCCACCTACTATCTCTGTGTCCAGGATCCAACTTCGGGGGAATTCGTTCATCAAGGGGAAAATAAATTTTTGCAGGTTTGATTTTATTCCCACTTTTTGGCACCTCGACATTTTCCATATCTCCATTTTCTCTAGGGTCATTTGTGCTATGCATCACTGACCATTTTACTGAACATCCCCTTTAATTCTTTTTTCATCTTTTCTTTATATATCTTTACCTTTTCCCTTCTCATTTCATACATTTCAATTTCCCTAGTTTTCCTCCCTCCCTTCTATTTTCTTCTGGATTAACTTGAAATATTTGTAGATTGAAGTTTACTCTCGGCTGCTCCCAATTTGGTTAAGTATTGTATTACTTGTTATTCTCCTGTTTCTATCTGGTTTGTTCTCTGGTCTTAACCTTGGTCTCATGTCCTTGGATCAAACAGAATTAAGGTGAGTCTTTTTAACAGTAACAATATTCTTGTGACAAATTTTTGTCAATGCCCGATTTCAATAGATTGAAAATAATTGTTACAAAAGAATTGAGTCTTTGCTCTACAAACTATAATTTTCTAATCCTGTCTTAGGAACCAAATGTTATATGACATTTTATGTACATAAATGTTTCAAACTATTAACTATGTTAAAACAATTAATTTAAGTTTGAAAAATCAATGTTTTTCACCGAAATGTCGTTAGATAGGATTGAAGGTTGAGTTTAACTTCTGGAGCTACAGCAGAAGAGAGTATGGAGGAAAGGGCAAGTTGTAGAGCAGCGCCAGAAGGAAGGGGTTTGGAGTCGGACAGGGTGACCCAGGTAGAATTGCTGGAAAAACCGGGAACCCCCAGGGCCTTCTTATTGGGCCATCCGAGCAGGGGGGTCCAAGAGAGAAATCAAAACTGCATAATATAAGTCCAGGGAACCTTGGGTCCTTGTAGAAAGGGTAGAGAGACAATAATCTTATCAAACGTGTCTGTACAGGGAGAAAGAAAAGCTCGCAGAATAAACGACAAGATTTCTGTGGCGGGGTAATCATCCTCAAGGGTAACAGCATTATCATGACTGAACTCGTGAGTTAGAGCTGAGGAAGCTAGGTAATCCGAGACCAGATTCCCGTCTTGGAAGTTGAATATGCGGAGCGAAGGTATGCTAAGGGTCAGTTTTGGAGCTACAATGGGTTGCCAGAACAGGTTGCAGGTCATTACTTTCTCAGAGAACAAGCTACCAACTAGAGCGCAGGCACCGGACAGAACATGTTGGTTATCTGGGCTTAAAAGACTGTAAATAGTCAAATGAAAGTATAAATAAACTGTTAAAAGAAAAATACTATCTTTAGAAAATTCTGTTGAAAAGAATAGGATCAGAGATCCAAGAAGCTGTTAGATAGGATCTGAGATCCAAGTAGCTGGGAGATAGGATCTCAGATCCAAGTAGCTGGGAGATAGGATCTGAGATCCGAGTAGCTGGGAGATAGGATCTGAGATCCGAGTAGCTGGGAGATAGGATCTGAGATCCGAGTAGCTGGGAGAGTAACGAACGATTGTAGAGAGAGAGAGAGCGCCTTAGGGAAAGAGAGAAATTTTAACAGGTGGGAAAGGAACGCGGCAAGTGCCACATCAAGTGTACAGTACTGCCAGGGACCATCTTCTTAACAACATTTAACTACCCATCTTCAACGGGGGTACCTAAATACATAACACTGTCAGGTTTAAAAGATTAGAAAATTTTAGTTTGAAGCAAAGACTCGTTATTCCTTTCAAGAATGAATAGCCGCCCAATTTTTCAAAATTTGAAACTTGCTAAATCTTAAACTTCAATTATGCTCTTGAGGAGCAAAAATATACTTATAGTTAGTTAATAGCATTAATCAATGAATCTTGAATTATTGAGTTTTATTAGTTTATTGTCTGTGAGTAGATCTCAGCCAAATACATGAACAAAACCTGTAAGCAATTTTATATTTGATTAGAATTGTGCAGAGTACTGGATCTGATAAAGAGAAAGCCTATGCTAAGGTGAATAAACCTCCCTTAATTTTCATAATAATCCCTTTTTTAAAATTCGATTTTTTTGGAGACTGGGCGATCAAAAACGCTCTTAAGACTTTTTCTATTCAATAAATAAACGACATAGACCCCCTTTGAATTATAGATTTTATTAAAGATGTAATTTGCTTTTTGAACTAAATAGTTAATTTCAATTTCGTTTCAAACCATCGTCAGCAAACCAATTAAATGTAGAATTAATTTCAACAAATAATAGAATCTATCTATCAATCTACTATAACGTTTGTCTATCTCTCTTTCTACTATAATGTTTCTATTTTTTTCTATCTTTTTTAAAATTTATTTCTGATTTTTGTTGCATATCATAACTTTATTGTTAAAGAATGAAAATTATAAAAATTATGAGAAAAGAATAAAGAATATTTAGATACTAACTTGGGAACCCAGCGTGTTGCCCAGGTTTCTCATAGTTACTCCCGCCGTTTACCCGAACATGGTCTTAAATAACGATTTTAGCTAATTTTCGATAAAAGTTGACCCACTCAATTTTGAATCTCAAAACAAAGCTAAGAACATTCCCGTGGTTCTCCGAAGTTTCCCAATAAAAAATTGAGGCAAGTCGGTCAAAGGGTTCCTGAGTTATGATCGGACTAACAAAAAACAGACAGACAGACAGACAAACAGATATTTCAACTTTGTATATGTAGATAATAAATGTGTGCATAGGCAATCATGCCAATCCGAGGTATGGGAAACTTCCTGCTTTGTTCAATCCTTCTTGGCAACGTTCTTGTCAACAACACCCTGACAGTCCTCCTCGATACTCTCACCGGCGGTGGCGGGGTCGTCGCCGTTATCGGTGCAACCCTAGGTATCGTCATATTCGGTGAAATCATTCCGCAGGCGGTCTGCTCGCGGCATGGACTCGCTGTTGGGGCGAATACGATTTGGTTGACGAAGTTCTTTATGTTGGTGACCTCGCCCCTGTCCTTCCCCATCTCGATGATCCTGGACAAGATCCTGGGGGCGGAGATTGGGACGGTCTACAACAGAGAGAGATTAATGGAGCTCATCAAGGTATGAATAACAAAAAATATTTTTCTAACCCTTTTTGATTTTTCTCAAAAGTGAACAAAGTTCTTTTAAACATGTAAGATTTAACAGTTTTATTTTATTTCAAAAATGATAAATGGTAAAATGAATGACGAACTAGGTAACGGACGCGTACACTGACTTGGAGAAGGACGAGGTGAACATCGTCACCGGAGCACTCGTCCTGAAGCGGAAGACGGTGAAGGATGTAATGACGAGATTGGACGACTGTTATATGCTGCCTCTAGACACCATACTTAACTTTGAGACGGTAAAATACATAATTTGTTTTTAATATTTCAAAATAATTTAAACATTTTAAATCTTATCAAATGAACCTTAAGTTGTCACAACCTATTATTTAAACGATAAAATTTGGAGAAAAACGTATCCAAAGGAATGACCTACTCAGAAGTAACTTTATCTTGAGGGTTTGCATACCACGGGTTTCAATCGACGTAGTCTTGAGGTCGTCAGAGGTCACTTGAGGTCCAACGACCCTATCCGACCTCATTTTTAGAATTAAAATGTTGAATCTAGGTTTCCGAGATCAAGGAGCAGGGGTACAGTAGGATCCCCGTCTACGAGGGGGACAGGACCAACGTCATCCACATACTCTTTGCCAAGGACTTGTTGTTTATCGACCCCGAAGATAATAAACCTCTAGAGGAAATCTGTAAATTCTACAAGAACGATGTTAATTTTGTTTATCAGGTAAAATCAACATCCAACGTTTTTGTTCTCGTCAACATTATACAATATTTTAGATTTGGACATTCATTTAATCTTTTATACATTCATTTATATTAACCCTTATTCATTTAAACATTCATTTCTTCTTTCACAATTATTTATTTTTTTTACAAAATTTTTTTTTTTATTTTCAAATTCATTTGATTACACATTTCGTTTAAGGTTTAATTATAGAATTGCACATCTAGAATTTTTAATACACTTATCCATTTTTTTCATTTTATTTTTTTAAATTTTAATATACTTATGAATTCAGGACACTATACTGACGGACATGTTTGACGAGTTTAAGTCCGGGGACAAGGGGCACATGGCCCTCGTCCAGGAGGCAAATACCGAGGGGGACGGGGACCCATACTACGAGACTATTGGCCTCCTCACCCTCGAGGACATCATCGAGGAGATTATCCAGCAGGAGATCAACGACGAGACCGACGTTGTCCTGGACAATAAGACGAAAAAGAAGAGGAAGAAGGAAAGGAAGACGACCAAGGACGCGGATTTCAGAATGTTCCTGGAGTGTAAGAATCGTCGGGTGACGATCACACCTCATCTATCCCTGGCGATCCTTCAGTTCCTTACTACTTCAGTTAAGGTGATCAATAATTGACTTATGATTTGATCAATAAATAACTGAATTTAATCACTACTGAATGTGATAATTGAATATTGACTAATTCATTAAATTTTGAACTATGTAAAATTAATTGAAGAAAGAAGCAAATGAAATTTTGTAAATTGTGATTTTGGTATTTTCAATCGGGTTTATGCTAATCTTATTAGAAAATAGGAATACATTTTGTTGATAAAATATCTATAAACTTCTTTTATCAATGTTAAAGTATTTTCTTAGAATCTATTTATCGGTTTTTGTTACTGAATAGAAAAAAATTACTGTTAGATTTTAGCAAATAGATGTTAAAAAATCTAGGAAAATTGCTAATTTTCCATTGGGAGTGATATTTTTGTTGCATGCGTAAGAGAGAAAAAAATGCCCCCCCCCTACCAGATGCAGGACTGAGGTTAGAAGAAATTTCTTCACCAACAGAGTAGCGGAGAAATGGAACAAATTACCAGAATATATCAAAAGAGCAGGAAATATAAAAACTTTCAAGTCCTTATATGATAAAATACCGGAACAGCAGGAATGAGAAACCTATGAGTAAAATGCTGGATACATAGAGACGTCATCTCTATGCTCCTATCTGGAACTCTGATGACAAATCTACAAAATCTACAAAAAAAAAATTTAAAAAGATTTTTATAACATATGAACTTAGGACAGGTTTAGACATATTTATATTTCTACATATTAAGATTTTAAAATGTTTGATTTCTCCAGATTTGTGTTCAACGCTTTCCGCATTTTCACTTTATAAGGAATACGAACATACATCCTTACGTTCTCCTGTTCTAGGCGTTCAGTGGTGAGGTGATCAGTGCCAGGATCCTGCAGAAGCTCTTGAGTATGGACGTGTACAGGCAGATCAAGCTCAAGAAGAAGAACGAGGATAAGAAGGAGAAGATGGTTGAGAAGGTGGAGAAGGAAGAGGGGATAATTATGACGAAAGGGAAACCTTGCGACTTTTTTGTTTTAATTCTCGAGGTAAGGACATTTCAAATCATTAATACAAAAAAATTTTTAAGCACTTATAAAAAAAACTTGACAAAATGTTATTAAAGATTGGTTAGATTAGCTTAAAAAACAAAACCCATTTTTTGTTTGAATGAATTAATTAATGAAGGATGAGAATTTAAATCAAGACCGTTCCGAAAAAACCAATGTTCGGAGAGAGGGGGGGGAGGGGTGCAGGAGGGGGATATTGATAAAGAATATATATTAAAGTTGCAAACTAGAACAATTTCGGCAGATTTTTCAGCATTTAATTGATATTTTTGTGAGAAAAAAACAAGATAACTGCACGACAGGGAACACACTTGATTTTAGTTTATTGTAAATATGGCAAAAAAAGCAACTTTAAGCTGTAATGCTTTAAGAGGGGGGGGGGGCAACAAATAATTGATTTAATGTTGTTAAACACACAAAGTTAAAATAATCTTGCGGTACAAACAGTCTAGTACAATAATAAAATAAATCAGTAGTTTGCATGGCCGTGTATGATAGAAATTGACATTTGAAATTAATTTCACTTTTATTAATTTCAGGGCCGCGTTCAAGTCACCATTGGTAAAGAAGATCATAAGTTTATAGAAGGTCCCTTCACAACATTCTGTGAACAAATGCTGGAACAGGTATTGCAGGAGGGGAGGGAGGGGTTCATTGAGCCACATCTAAACCTTATTGAGCCCCCCAAACGATAAACGTTTGAAGTCTTCAACACTTGTTATTTGACTTTCCTTTGGGAGATGGACATTGAGTTAATTTAAATAAAAAATTAGACAGAAAAATCAGATGAAGCTTTCTTTCCACTTTTTAGAGGTTTTTCTTCAGTAGATTTGCAGGCTGACAATGCACTGAGCCCCATATGAACGTCAACGAACCCTTAAATTGTTTTTTAAAAGATTCAACCAAAAATACATTAACTTATCTAACCTATTTATGACCGTTGAACCCTTTAAGAAGATGATTTAACAATTTAATAGATTTTTAATCTTTGAGTCATCTTCAAAGTTCTAGAAACGTTTTTTATTACTTGTTATTTACTTATAAGGCACATTTCTAAATTTGTTCTGCAAACCTTCTAAACTTTTATATTAATAATTAAAGCTTAATCCTTCTTTTGTCATGCAATACATTTTTTTTCCTTACACAGCATTTATTTTTTACATCTGTTATTCATTACATACACAGTGATTAGAGATGATGTTATTTAAGATAAAAAATTTATTTTATCCAAGAAAATTTGAAAATTAAAATGTGCGAAAAAAAGCTTGTTTAAGAGCTGCTGGCAAAAAACATGTTTTTAAAGGAACCTTACTTCTAATGTAGTTTTATATTAATCCTCCATTGTAGGCCATGCAAATGCCCTCGTCTCCAATGGTTCCTGATCCTGTGCGGGGAACAAGTCAAAGTCCTTCAATGCCCTCTGCTGTTAATGAAATAGCCTCCGGGAAAACACTGAAGAAGACAAGTACTCAGGTTCTAATATTGTATAGGAAAGCCACCTATATGGTTGCACTGAAGGGTAATATTGTATAGAAAAGCTACCTATATGGTTGCTCTGAAGGCTAATATTGTATAGGAAAGCCACCTATATGGTTGCACTGAAGTCTAATATTGAATAGGAAAGCTACCTATATGGTTGCTCTGAAGGTTAATATTGTATAGGAAAGCCACCTATATGGTTGCACTGAAGGGTAATATTGTATAGAAAAGCTACCTATATGGTTGTTCTGAAGGCTAATATTGTATAGAAAAGCTACCTATATGGTTGCTCTGAAGGCTAATATTGAATAGGAAAGCTACCTATATGGTTGCTCTGAAGGCTAATATTGTATAGGAAAGCCACCTATATGGTTGCACTGAAGGCTAATATTGAATAGGAAAGCTACCTATATGGTTGCTCTGAAGGATAATATTGTATAGGAAAGCTACCTATATGGTTGCTCTGAAGGCTAATATTGTATAGGAAAGCCACCTATATGGTTGCTCTGAAGGATAATATTGTATAGGAAAGCCACCTATATGGTTGCACTGAAGGGTAATATTGTATAGAAAAGCTACCTATATGGTTGCTCTGAAGGCTAATATTGAATAGGAAAGCTATCAGTATGGTTGCTCTGAAGGATAATATTGTATAGGAAAGCTACCTATATGGTTGCTCTGCAGGTTAATATTGTATGGGAAAGCCACCTATATGGTTGCTCTGAAGGTTAATATTGTATAGGAAAGCTACCTATATGGTTGCTCTGAAGGATAATATTGTATAGGAAAGCTACCTATATGGTTGCTCTGAATGTTAATATTCTATAGGAAAGCCACCTATATAGTTGCTCTGAAGGGTAATATTGTATAGGAAAGCTACCTATATGGTTGCTCTAAAGGATAATATTGTATAGGAAAGCTACCTATATGGTTGCTCTGAAGGTTAATATTGTATAGGAAAGCTACCTATATGATTGCTCTGAAGGTTAATATTGTTTAGGAAAGCTATCTATATCGTTGCTCTGAAGGTTAATATTGTATAGGAAAGCCACCTATATGATTACTCTGAAGGCTAATATTGTATAGGAAAGCTATCTATATCGTTGCTCTGAAGGTTAATATTGAATAGGAAAGCTACCTATATGATTGCTCTGAAGGCTAACATTGTGTAGGAAAGCTACCTACATGGTTGCTCTGAAGGCTAATATTGTATAGGAAAGCTACCTACATGGTTGCCCTGAAGGCTAGCCGGATGAACAACATGAACAGTGAGCAGGACGGGTACAATGAGCGGGAGCTGGACTATGCCCTGGAAAGAATGACTGAGGATGACCACGATGTTTATGATCAGGAAACATCAATAATCAACATTTTTACATATTTTTTAAATTTTTCTTTGTAGCAAATTTTGTTCTAAAGGGAAGCGATAAAAATTGCTTGCTTTTGTTTCAGTGTAATCAATTCTAGTAGAAAAATCAAAATCCTCCTTAATCCGGAAAATTCCAGACTGCTGGCACTGTACACTGTACACACTGTACAATTGAATGAAATAAGTTACATAATATTATTGAGAGTTATAATTAGGAGTTCACTCGTAATGTTCGTTCACCTGAGAAAGGAGATTATGGGAGTAATCCAGGTTTGCGAGAGATAAAACCATTAATTACTATCTAATTATCTACCAGCAAAAGTGTTAAATGTTTTAATATAATTGTTTTATCTTTTCCCCGATTTTTAAGCTTTGTGCCAAAAACATGCGACATAAACTAGCTGGTATTTTTTTAACGTATTTGTTAAAATTAGAACATAAAATTCATGTAATCTTTAGAACATAAAATCCGTGAAATCTTCAGAACATAAAATCCGTGTAATCTTTAAAACATAAAATTCGTGTAATCTTTAGAACATAAAATCCGTGTAATCTTTAGAACATAAAATCCGTGTAATCTTTATCTTAAAATACGTGTAATCTTTAGAACATAAAATACGTGTAATCTTTAAAACATAAAATCCGTGTAATCTTTAGAACATGAAATACGTGAAGTCTATAGGACATAAAATACGTGTAATCTTTAAAACATAAAATCCGTGTAATCTTTAAAAATATGTCCCGGGCTTTTAAGATCCGTTTACTAGTTGAAAATTCATTTTATTAAAAATAAAGAATTTTTGGAATTTTCACGTCAATATAAAAGACCCTTTTATAGTTTCAGTTTTAGTCTGTTAATTTCTGATTTATTTTCCTCCCTGTTTAATACTTGTTTTATGTTAAGGTACACCTGTTATACGTCGTGAATCGTTACGAAGTAGTCTGAGTATGATGAAAAACCGGTTTCTCGGAGGTCAGCTCGGAGGTCGGAGTACAACCAGCATAGATAAATCATCCTCTAAGGTATAATCAACTACATGGGTTGGTGGGGGGGTTGTCAAATGTAAGAAAATTAATTTAAAATGCAATAAATGAATATCATTAAATTTTAATACATCTTTTCCTTTTTTGGTGATCTTAAATAACAGACGTTTTAAGTTCGATGAAACAACTAAAGAAAGAATTTATTTTCGTATTTTTATTTTTTGAATGTCTAAATATACTGGTTTACAACTTATCACTACATAATTTTAGTTTAATTAAACAGATTTGAATACCATCAAATAATCAAATAGTTAGTTTCTGCATCTGTGAAGCTTTATGTAATTTGCATTTTTTGACAAAAAATACGGGACTTTATTAAACTTTTTTTTTAAACTGTGATATAATAATTATTGTTTCAATATATGCAATATTTTAATAAAATCCCTTAAATTACGAGAACCAGAATCAGAAATGTATATTCGGAAAATAAAAGAGTTTAAATGTCATAAGATTAAACTATATTTTGACCTCTAGGATGAGTTCTGGGACGGAATGACTAACCCCGCGATGGACCACACCGGTACAGAAGATCCCCGGGAGGATTTCGTGTTCCTCAACAACTCTAATGGATTGGCACACGTCGGAGCCGCGTATCTTAACCAACAATCCAACAGCGGCCCGGTGACCACTACAGAGCTAGAGACGGAGACATCCGGACCCAACTCCCTTCCTCTCACCCTCACGAAGGATGCCCCCCTGGAGAAACAGAGTTCGGAACCTAATTTTAAAGCAGGTGGCGCCACTCGCGGTGGCGCGGATATCCGCCCAACTGTCATCAATGTACGTGGCAGCGGTAGCGGGGATGCGGAGAGCTCCGGTGCCGAGCAAAGTCTTGAAACTACAACAACCTATCCAAGTGATAGAACTAGTTTACTCAGAGATAAAACTGTTAGCTAGTAGAGAGCTAGGATTCATATTTTGGGTGGTAAAGGGAGGCTTATGCCGAAAACTTTGCTATTAAAATCTAAACTCTCGTAATTTTTTTAACTGGTGACTTTAACGTCTTATATTCTCATGATTGATATTTGGTAGAGGATAAATCTAATCGTATTTACTCGCATCAACAATTTAAACATTTTTTTTAAACATTGTTTGATGGGCTGTTGCAATCCTTCAATTTTAGCTTTATTTTCTCTATTTCATTGTATCCAGACTAAAGTTATATACTCTCATATTGTTATTCAACCCCTTTCAAGATATAGTGGATGTTTCCGCGAATTTCAGGCAGATAAAATAATGCTCATTTAGCAAATTCCATTCTTATGCCGATATAATTCTAATTTTTGTCAACCATAAATCAAAAATAAAAATTTTCACAAAATTTATTTAAAAAACCTCCCCTAATCTTTCAAAAATAAATCGCTATTGTCTTTATTAATGTATTACAACCGCATCCCCTAAATCCCCCCCCCCTCCATCTTATTTAGATATATTTAATTTTTAAGTGTATAATAGGTTTGTAGATAAAAAAACGCGTTTTTTCATTTCGTTATAGAAATCAGTCCGTCCATAGAATGCTGTTTAAATGTTTGTGCATTTTGTGTTAAGAAAATTCGAGTTTATGTCATTTTTCTTTCATTTTTCAGAGCTTTTTTTTATTAAGAATACCAGCAACAATTCTTCTCGTGTTAGCACGACACTTTTTATCATTGGTTTTGGCAGTTTCTTGATTCCCTTAATTTGTTGAATTTACAATTGACAATAATGAAATTTAAAAATAGGAAGATGACTTAATCAAAACTATTATTGAACTCTTATTCTGGTATAGTTATTTTAAAATTTCCTAAAAAAGACGAAATTCCTAATTCTAAGATCTGGTTTTAGCAATAAGTGAGCTCTACTTAAACCTCCAGGTTGATCCAGAGTCCATACATAATCACAGATCACGACAAAATAAAACATTTAAATACTTTCTGCACTATGGCATTTTTTTGATCCCAAAATTGAAGAATATTTTCATAGTTTTTCACTCTGTTAACTAATTTGTTAAAATTGGTATTTATTGGTGATTTTTTCAGAACTTATAAGTTTTTATTTTTTAAACTTGTTTTATTGATTTTACCGTCGCATTTTTGTTAGAGATAAATTGTAAACATTTGGCTCAATTCCTTGGCATGTGTTCCTCGAGTTTATTAAATAACAAATTGAACATGTTAAACTTCTTTTTGATTGTATCATTAAATGCTTAAAGTGTATTATTTTCATAAAAAACATTATTTTTCATTAAACTTATAAATCCGAAAAAATGTGTTTAGTATACACAGAAAATGTCCTGAATTAATTTCTAACACAGGGTGTCCTACGAAACATTACATTTGGCTAATAGTTTTAATGCCTTATTCCATAATGTTTGTTTTTTCAAAAAAAAAATATCACATGGCAGTCATATTATAGTAAAATTGATTTCGAAGTAAATATATTTGAGTTAAAGATTTTTTAAAACGAAATTCAAACAGTCTTTAACATTTGATGTGGTAAATGGAAGATGGCAATTCTATTGATGTGGTAAATGGAAGATGGCAATTCTAAACTCTCACCAACTGTCATGTGTCCTGACACTAGGGTGACACACGAAGAAGTGAAAGTAATAAAATGAAAAGGTGCATAGGTCCTAAAAGATTCTATGGGTGATGTCAACGCTAAGTATTGAAATGCAAACATTGTTTTTTCTAACTTGATTAACTTGGCTGGAAGTAGTTCCTGGAAAACATCTCGATTATGTTATGTTAAGGATATGGGGGCATTCGACACTTCGTGACATCAAATTTTGTAAAGGCTGCATTTGTTTTTTAAAATTAAGATTAAGGGCCGAAATTTTTCATGTCATCTAACCGGATCGTATAGAAAATTTGGGATCGGAGGTCATTGACCAACGTTATAAATCAAGGTTTTGCCGAAAAAAACGAAAACGACTGGTACCTAATGCAATGCTCCGATCAACCTAAAATTTTCACATCACCTATGCACCCAAAAAACTTAATTTTAACCCCCTTCATGTGTCACTGGGACACCCTGTACTTAAAAAAAGAAAAATTGTTTCGTTATTTTTCAAATTAAATTAAAGTCAAAAATAAATTACGCATTTCTTGTAAACGTGGTGAAATTATGTCAAGTTTAATGTAATTGATTTAAAATATATTTTTTAAATCTTGAACGGGTCCCTTATGCTCTACAGTCTACATTTATAAAAATTCGTAATATATTCTTTTTAGATCCCCAAATTATATATACTACATATATATATATCTCTACTCGTAATTATATAATTTATTGTAGAAATAAAGATATATTTGACTTCGTAACTTAATTTTTAAAATCAAAGTATAAAATGAACTACATAGACGTAATTTCAAAGCACACTTTGGTTTTAAATTGTTTTCCTTTTTGGTTTACATAAACTTAACCCAATCATGATTAAATTATCTCTTTTCCCTTCAGCAATATCGAAATTGTTACCTGTGGGGAGGTTGAAAATTACGAATTACGTCCTCAGTGATAACCAGAAAACTCTGAAATAGGAAGACGACTTTTAAATTTAAGGTTGTAGGAATAAAACTAGTTCATTGAAAACATCAATTGTACAGCGTTAATAGACCCTTCTCCCTTAAATTTTGCTCTGCTAAGTTACTAGTTACTAGGAAAATATTTGCTCTGTAACAACACCGAAACGCTGAAGTATTGCTATAATGTCGTCTTTCTATTCCATTTTTTCTGGTTATCACTGTATACTAAATAGTCCTAAGCTGATGGGTCGGTTTCAATTCTTCAGATGATTATATACGAGTCTAAAGTTTAAAGGGACTGTTGTAAGTTAAGTGAACCTCCATTAAAAAAGTGTCCTTTAAACCTTTATCTGTAAACTGTTAAGTTTCCACATTTTCCTACATTGTCTTTGGCAGCATAAATTCGCAAGTCACTTCTCCGAAGAATACAAAATTTTATATTTACACCATGAGAATGAGATTGAAAGAATACGGACTTCAGTTTTAAGGTGTCGACGAAGATGGAGCAAATTCCTTTCTACCAATAACGAAGGCAGGGACGGATAAATAGTTAAAATATCGCTTAAGAAAAAGATTTTTGACTTGTTTTGGAATCTTTTGTAAAAGCCGAAGTCGTATTCTACAGCCTGGTTCTTCTTGTATATGGAATATATGAAGGCCCTTCAAAGTTATATAAAATTAATACTTGAAATAAAAATAATCGTAAATCGTGAAAATTTTGTTTTTTTAACAATGTTTGTCCCTTTGAAGAATGCAACATCAATTGGACTTATTATATTTTTTATAGCTAGCATTTACTAGCCGTAGCGCTTGACCCCTCAGCCTGTCCTTATAGCTGCAGCGCTTGGCCCCTTAGCCTGTCCTAGCCGCAGCGCTTGGCCCCTCAGCCTGTCCTAGATGCAGGGCGCGGCCCCTCAGCAAGTCCTAGCCGCAGCGCTTGGCCCCTCAGCCTGTCCTAGCTGCAGCGCGCGGCCCTGAAATTGTCGTAACCCTTTTGAACGTTAGTCCAAATCAACATTAGTCCAATCGATCATTAATTCAAAAACACACGTACACACAATTGTAAAGATTAAAAAATATTAAATTGTAAAAAAGCAGACACAGGGCAAATCAGAGATATTTTGATAAAATATTTTTGCTTGTAGAATTAGGTTGATGGAATATGGGAATTATTTCCAAGCTACAATTATCTTTAAAGAAAGTATAGTCGTTGTTGTATTTTATATATTGCATTTTTCGCTGGTATTGAAAACTCCGCCAAATTCACTATCCATACGTATTACGTACAGGGTGTCCCAAAAAACATGGGAATTCAGTAACGAATTCGATATCGTCTTTGTTATGAATTAGCATTGTAATACCTAAGTTCAAAAGCCAAGAATATTATTATGTCTGCTAGAGTTACTTTATGAAAAGGGTAAAAGACAGCAAATGTCTCCACATGATGAACAGTGAAGACGGACAAGTTTACTCTGTTTGTATACTGCAATTTTCTTGTTTTACAAAGTACATTCGTATGCAGTCAAAACATAAACAAACAAATTGTGAACATAGCCGACGAAACTCTTACAGATTACAGCTTTCTCAGTAGGTATCACTATACTAAATCAAAGAATTATTTGAAAAGACGATATCGAATTCGTCACTGAATTCCCGTGTTTATTGGGACACCCTGTATATACAGTCATAATCTGATTAACTGTCGATTAATTCTGGGTCTTTCTGGTTATGACTGTATATATAATCGGGAATCTGAATATGAATGAGCATTTAACAGACATATTTGAATATTCTGTCTTTTTATTGGCAATTAGTTTTGTTTTGTATAAATAAGAAATTTAGTAATATTTGTCATTTAAAATTAGTCGTGATCAAAAATCTGATTAAAGATCGTGAAATTTTCTAGAAAAACAAGACGACTTTTACATATAAGGAACAAAAATTTATAAACACTAAGCCTTAGAGGGCGCTTCGCGCCCATCTTCTAAATTAATTGTGAACATGTTCTCTTTGTGTACATCGTAAAACAAAACAAAAATAATTCGCGGATTTTCAAAAAAAATTTCATGGATTTTCAAAATTTTCAAAAATTTAATGAAGATCATATTTTGATGGAGTCAAATATTTGAAATTTTGATCATTCATAAGCCTTCCCTGGGTCCCTAGATGTCCCACAAAAAAATTGGGCCCGATCGGTTCAGCCGCTTTGATGTTTATTGGATACAAACAGACAGACAAACAAACAAACAAACAGACAGACAAGCCAAATTTATGTACAGATGTGAATGTAAAATTATCTTACCCGTGTCTTTAACATTGATTGAATCTCTGTGGTGTTTGTAAAATTGTAGAAAACTTTTGTAGTTAAATAAAGTGTCCGATTTTAAATTTTTATCTAAAAGAACCAAATTAAATTATTTGTTGAGATGTTAGATTTATTCTAAATCCAAAGAAACTGTAGCGTAATTCAAAGCGATCCTCAATTTAAAGAGAGTGTTCGCAAAAAATGAAAGGGGGTGTAAGGCTGATATTAAATTGAATTCGATATCGATTGCTACTAATTTTACTTTTATTTGTTGAGTATATATATGGAAAAATGGTTCAAACTTAAAAACGTCTTTTGAGTCCAAGAGCGTGTGTGACCCTTACACGGATTTACATTTTTCTACTCGGATAATGAATAATTCAATTTTAAATTAATTATTATAATGTCGGATTCATTTCAATGCATTCATAAAAAGTTGAAATTTCATAATTTAACTTTTTTATTATATTTGCCGCTCGGTGTACACCCTATAATCCATAATCTAATTAACATTTTTCTATCTTTTCTAATAAGACATTTTGTATTAAGGATCGGTTTTGGCATATACATAAACATTAACGGATTTCACCAATAACGAAAAATTGTCCATCTTGTCTATTAAGGCGCAAAAAGGTCGTCTTCTAATTCTGCTGAGTAATTAAACAATGTTTCCGGCAACACTGGATACTGTGGTGAATTAGGAATAAAATGCATGTATAGGTTTATTTGATTTAGAATTATAAACATCAAGGGTAATATATGAAATATTTTTAACAGTGGAAGACGACATAAATAGAAGCATTTAAAACGGGTAATTTTAAACAACAATTAACAAATATTATAAAAGTTGATATAAAGGGAATTATGAAAAAAAAGTTAAAAATTCGAGCCCAAAACATGTATTCTATTGGCTCTCTGCCTTGAATATTGTCTTAATGATTTGAAAACTATTAAAACAAGTATGCAGCTGAATTTAACCTAGAATTTATAAAAAAACTAAAAAATTTCCGTTCAGTCGTCTTTTAAGTCGCATCCTTTGTGGGACATGGGTAACCCTGTATATACTTTCTACATATTGTCAAATTTTTTCAGAATTTGTGTGTTTCAGAAAAAAACAGAATCGGATATAATTTGAGAAAAAATGCAAACAAGGAAGATGGCAGCTGCGACTAGGGCTGGGAACGTTCTTGCTTTAGGAAAGCGTTTTTTAACGAGGGTGCTCAGTTAAATTTTTCCTTCCAATTTTCGTCTTTTCAACATCGTTCTCAAGTTTTTTTTTAAGGTTTGGTAACATTTTTAGTATGTTTGATCGTTAACTATATATGAATGTTTACTATGTCAAATATAATGTACAGAGTTACTCTCAAAGGATGAGACTCTAAAAATATGACAATTTCAAGGTTAATTTATTTCTTCTGCCCTAAATATTGTCTTTAAATGGCTTATTTAATGATTTGGCAAGGAAAGAAACTAGTTTACAGTAGCAGGGAATCTAATGTAAGGAAACAGACATTATATATTTCGTAGTCTTTGTGGGTAACCCTGTACATTGTATAATATAAAGCATAGAATTTAAAAGTTTTATAACTAGCACACAAATATATAATAAAGTTGATTTTTTTTTAATAATGATTGTTTTAACTGAGTTTGTAATATTCTTGATGTTGCAAAAATCTTAAATCCGTGTTTATTTGATTTATTGTGATTAAAATTTTTTTTTTGCAGCATTGTTTGATATTTAAGGCATTTTATCGACAAACAACTTTTTTTGTACTTTTCAAGAAGGAAAAGGCACGGTTTTCCATCAATACACATTACAATTATATAGATAATATTATTAATTATAGAAAAAAGTTCAAACATCAGATCTTAAACAATCACTGGTGACATGTGTTAGCAGTAGCACTACATACAACATAATAATAATAATAATTATAGTAATGATGATAGGATGTTTAGGAACCCCAAATGAAGGATTGTGGATGCCTTGTAAGCAAAGACGATATATTTGTATAAATGTATGCAAAATATTAAGAGGAAATACGGAATGAATTCAGAACAAATTAGAAAAATCACAAAGTTTGATAAAAAGGGTCATAATTGTCCTATATTATTATGATAGCGCAAGAAAATGGTTATACGAGCTTTATGAGTAAAGAGATATAATTTAGCTGCAATGCTAATTATGTAAACCATTTCCATAGGAATGAGAATTATGATTTAGATTGATTTGGTTTGGTTCGATTGTCTTTATATCAACATCATGAATTTAATCTTTTATGGGAAATAAATTGATTTTTGTAGAAAAGATTTAAAATTTCATGGTTAAAATTTTCTCTCAAAAGTCAAAGTTAAAAAAGGGATTGATTGTACTTTGACAGTATTGTTGATCACAAAGACTGTATTAGCTCGTGGGGGGGGGGGGGGGGGGTGCGGAATGCGAACTTCCAAGTTGCACCCCTTACACGGGGGCAGATGCCCTTGGTGGTCCAGGTTGAACCCCTTTGCTCTTCATATACCCGACAACTTGATCAGGTAGTTCAGCTAAAACCTCCCTAGCTAGGAGATCTTTACTCCAACCTACTCCGGGTAAACCAGGAGCTGCGGGAGATAGAAACCGCTGGAGTTCAACAAATTGTACAATATCTCTCGCGGCTTTCTACAGAAAAAAATAGACTGAAAATACAAAAAAACGTTTTCTAAAACGTTCTTTTAAACTCTTTTAATTCAAACGAACAGTAAAAATTTACTTTTTTTTTACAAAATTCAGGTATCTTTTTGCTAAGTATTTATAAAAAATGCAAAATTAGATTTAAAGTAAAATATAATGTTACTTTTATTGTCTTTCTTATTAATTCAAAAAAGGGTATTCTTGCTGAAAAATATGAAAATAAAATAACGTTGTTTACCATGTTTCCCAGCTCCAATAATGACTCATCACTGTCCAATTCATCCATACTGGAGAAATCTTCATTACCTACTCCTGCACAAAATCATACCGTGAGAACCAGAAAGCTGTGAAATAAGAAGACATTAGAGCAGTTTTAAAATCATCTGATGTTGTTACAGAGAAATTATGTTTAACTCATAAATTATCAAAACACTTATAAAGTGAAATAGGTTTATAACTTATATGCCGAGTCTCATGTGTCTCATTGGACTATTTTAAGTTATAATTTGAGTTTTAAAGTCCAACGTTTTCTGGTTCTCACGGTACATGAATTTAGGAATTAAATTGTGTACAATGTACAGTACGTGAAACAAGGCAATCAGGTTTAAGCATCCAATTTTATCTATAGTCTAAAATCGTTCCAAATTTTATGCTCTATCATGACCGATAGAGTTTAGCAACGTTTATAAACATTACAAAAGTTTAAAAAGTTTAGTACATTTTAAATTTACACACACACAATAGTAGAATATTGGCAAGAGATATAAGTTTCAAGCGTCTTTTAACGAAGGATTGATTTTGCTTCGATCATAAGGCGGCTTGTATATTCTTTGCCAACATTCTCCATAACATTTTCAATAACATTTGCCAACATTTTCAATAACATTTGCCAACATTTTCAATAACATTTGTCAACATTTTCAATAACATTTGCCACATTTTCAATAACATTTGTCAACATTTTCAATAACATTTGTCAACATTTTTTATGACATGAAACTGATAGAAAATAAAAATTTTAATTACGCAAGACTACAACATACAGTCTGAAAAATATTATTTTGATTATCTAAATTGCTACTTATACACTATTCAGTAAACTAACCTACTATAATGATGGAAAGAGGAAGGCGGGAAGCGTTAATGATTGCTCTTTTGGTTTCATCCATATCAGATATAACACCATCTTAAAATATCCAATGCTTAGTCAGTGAAGAACCAATTTAAAAAGTTTTTTATTTATTTTATAATTTAAAAATTAACATTAATTATTTCGCAAAATATAAAACAAACATCTTTTTATTTTATTAGCTGTATCCTATTAAACATAGATTTAAAAAAAAACATTTTATTATATTTCTATTTTATTTTAGTCACCTGTTATAATAAGAAGAACAAAATAATTAATATTATCATGTTGATGCGCCTGCGCAAAGTTTGTCACGTGACGGATAACTGGCGCGAAATTAGTTGGTCCGTATAGTTGTACATTATAGAGGGCGTTGAAGTAGGCGGCGAGAATTCCATCGACCCCAGAGCAGTACGGACTTGTACTCAAGTTCAGGTAAAACTCATGGGAGACCTGCAGCATAGATAAACACGTTCAAGGCTCGCTCAACATTTAAAATAAATTTTCAAAAATGGAAACATTATTGAAGGAAAATGTTTTTTTGACAAATAAATTAGCATGTGACACATGTTAACACATTCATAGACTAGATCTGAAGGCCAATTATGTTTAAAAATCACCAACCAGCCTTCCAACAAATCTGAATCTAATTGGGCTGTGCATTCAAAAATAGATTTATCTAACTAACTTCATAATCTAACTTGTATCAAGAGAAGATAAAATAAAGGTACCCAACATGAACAGTGGGGCGATGAATCTAGAGCTTTTTCGATGTTGAAATACTCCATATTAAGTGGAGACAAGAAAGATCATGATGTAATCTAATCACGAAAAGCGACAACCTACAGAGTAAACTAGTAATTGACAATACACATAAACATTATTACCAACCTTTGCGTTGATGCAGTGTGACCACGGCATGTTCTAGCTAGTTTAGAACCATTGAAGAACTGTAAGATCTAAAAGAAATAGCGAGAAAAAAACTAGATATATGTTTTTTATTTTTAGATCTTTGAAAACTGTTTTCAGCTAAAAGACCCAGCCAGGACCTCGTCTATCATTCACCGTATGGGAGGAGAAGAGTTCTTTCTTATAATAATAATAAAAACCTGAATTATTTCTCCTACGGATTGAATTGCTGTTATATACTGATTAGGGCGGCCAGATGGATCCCTAAATTGCATAAAAAGTAAAGATTTCAAAACAATTTTCTTTTCAAAATTTAAAATTACAAGAATTTGAAAATTTTGCGATCTTGCGGTTTAAAATCATTATACAGCTCAAAAATGATACCATGATTGCAAAGCTATTGAAAAACATGATCTGAAGTCAGAGTTTTTGTTGTTGTGAATCTTTGGATCAAGCATTGATCTCCATCAGATGCAGATTAATTTTTGATATCCCATGGTAGGCATACCCTTCAGGACTGACTTTAATTGAGGGATCAAGCATCTATCCTCAAATCTTAAAGTGTCCACAATGGATGTCGAGATCAAAATTTCAAGATTAACGATATTTCACACCACGGTTCTGATCTCAGAAGAATTAGAAGAAACTGATTGATTTAGTTTGTAAATTGGCTGCCTGTAATGAAGGGATCTGGGATCAGATGGATTCCCATTAGAAGCTGTGAAATCAACTGCAACAGTGAAGTTTAGCTGTAATCCTCCCTACACATATATATATGATATATTTCAATTGGAACTTTATTTATTGTTAAAAATTAAAAGAACATTTTTTTAGGGGATAAAAGAAATAAATAAAACACTTAAAGAAGAACCTAGTGCCATCTTTTAGTTAAGAGAATCTAAAAAACTTGTGGACACTTAAAATCCCCTTATCTTACCTACCTTACCTACCTTTATATAATCTAGAAATGTTGGAACAATCTCTATCCTAGCTTCCTGTACTTCTACTGTACCATCCTTCTTCCCTTTCTTGCTGAAATAGTAATACATTATTTATTTATCTCTATATATAGTTTGCTTGTCTGTCTGTTTGTTACCAATAAACGTAAAATAAACAGCTGAACCAATCGCGCCCAGATTTTGGCGTTGGGACAATTCATAGAAAGACATTTCATAGATAGGAAATTTCATAGATAGGACATTTCATAGATGGGACTTTTCATAGAAAGACATTTCATAGATAGGACTTTTCATAGATATAAAATTTCATAGATAGAACTTTTCAAGACGGACATGATTTTCTATAGACAGAGGAGATTTTTTATCCACGAAATTTTTTTCTCAGATTTTTCAAAGACAAGAAAAAATGTAAATACAGTGCTCCCCATATACGTTGCTACAACGAAGCAATTAAAAAAGCATTACATATGAAGAATACTTTATTCATTTTTAAAATAACTTTTCAACTTTTTCATCTGTAAATAAAAGTTTTTCACTAGTATTGCTTTTGTTGAATAAAATGCTGGAGTGAATTGTTAAAAATCTGCAAAACAAAATTGGAAAAACTTCAACTTCTCAGTTGTTTCTCTGACACGGTAGAACAGAAGAAATGGCCTATACATTTTATAGATAAGACTTTTCATTGACAGAAAAGATTTTTCATAGACAAGGGAAAATATGAAGATGAAAAAAATAAAATACAAATAAATATCATTTGTAAAAAGAAATCTCCTCTGTCTATGGAAATTGGAAAATCTTCTCTGACTATGAAATGTCCTATCTATAAAATATCCTATCTATGATATGTCCTATCTATGAAATATCTTTCTATGAAATGTCCTATCTATGAAATATCTTTCTATGAAATGTCCTATCTATGAAGTGTCCTATCTATGAAATGTCCTATCTATGAAATGTCCTATCTATAAAATGTGCTATCTGTGATATGTCCTATCTATGAAATGTCCTATCTATGAAATATCTTTCTATGAAATGTCCTATCTATGAAATGTCCTATCTATGAAATATCTTTCTATGAAATGTCCTATCTATGAAATATCTTTCTATGAAATGTCCTATCTATGAAATGTCCTGTCTATGAAATGTCCTATCTATGAAATATCTTTCTATGAAATGTCCTATCTATGAAATGTCCTATCTATAAAATGTCACATCTATGAAATGTCCTATATATGAAATGTCATATCTATGAAATGTCCTATCTATGAAATGTCCTATCTATGAAATGTCCCAACCCCCAAGTTTTGTGTGAGACCTCATTTAACCCCAAGGGAATGTTTATGGATGCTCAAAATTACAAAAACTTGTGTCCAACAGTTTTGGATTTTTGTAAAAGTTTGAAAATGCGCAAAAAATATTATTAAATCTGCAAACTTTTTTGTCTGTTAAATTTTTAAAAGAAAGGCTAAAATTCACAGCACAGAAGAGCCATTTTGGCCAACGTTTCTAACGTTTCTAAATTTTTGGTTTTAAGTTTTAATAGCAAAATAGTTCATTTTTTATTACTTCATATAAAACAGGATCTTTTGATTTCCCTGAAACAGCATTTGTGAGCTCCTTCTTTTTTAAGCTTTATACCTGACAACATCATAAATATTACTTGATCCGGGCCCTTCAGACAATTTTCTGCACATTCATCATTTTTATTCAACAAATGGTAAGTTTAAGAAAAATATCAAAACTTACTCAATTTTTAAATTTGAAATTTTCTTTGAAAATGAACCATATTTAAAAAGATATTAGTTTCTTCCCCAAAGGCATGTTCCCAAGCGGCAACTTCCAAAGGCTACTTTATCAAGTGGCAACTAGCCGCATAGCTTGTTCTAGCAGCAGCGCTTGGTTTAAAGCCCATCCCAACCACATTATTTGGCCCCTATTGCAGAATAACTAACTCTTGGAAAGTTTCTGCTTGGGATATTGCCACTTGTGAAATTGTCAATTAGGTAAATATCCTTGGGAAATACCTAATATACCATTTTAAAAAGACTGTAGGCGAATTCTAAGTGGCTTTTGTATTATTATAAATATATGATATGTTCCTAAGGTTAGTATGGAATGTTCCCATATACTGATGAGTTCCTGAGCTCTCCCAGTCATAGATATCAACCTTCAGGTCTCTCTCATAATCACCATTACACAGGGTTCCAACCTAAAATATGTTTTTACATGTACCCAGTCAACCTAAATAAAACTATACAGACAGTGAGTTTAATATCCTGATTAATCCGACGTTTACAGGTTTTCGGTTACAAATGCTCCGCAAAAATTAGATAATCTTCAACCCAACACATTCTTGGACTGATAATGATGATGATATTTTTGTGAAACTATTCTGTACTTTATCATTCTTCCTTATTCATAGTGAATTTCATAAGGAACGTGCTATAAAGTAATCATCGTGCTATAAAGTTAAATTAGCTGTACATTATAGCACGTGTGCTATAAAGTTTTAATTGGTTCCCGGATTTTCTCAAAAAATTTAGGATATTTCCAAAATATATTTTTTTCAATTGAAATCATCTTTTTATTTTGACTTCCGGTTTGTTTAAAAGCTTATTATAATTTGATCTTGAAATAGCCATTGAAATAATGAAAATACACAAACGTTTCATATAATTACCTGTTGTTTTGGCACGCGACATGCTATTATTATTATTATTGACATTCAACCTTCAGTCTAAGTATGATGCCATGAAGGCTATGTTATGTTGAGCTCCAGGGTTGAGCTCCAGCCACTTACCCTTGTCTACATGGGTTTTAGTGGATCATATCTGACGGTGCATTTTTGAGGATTCAGTGCATTTTGCCAGCGTATTTAAGGAGGAAATGAAGTTGCTAAACACGTTAGCATTTTTAGACAAGCAGTACGTACCTCTGCCAGGGATAGGAAAACAGATTTTATTATTTGTTATTGTAAATACAAAAAGAATCTTCCCAGGGGGCGGCTGAGAAAAATAAAAGGAATGATTGTTTTAAAAATGAAACTTTTACATGAAGGGTCTACATTCTTACTGCGGGAACTATACGAAGAGCTGCTCCATCTCCTGCTCATAATACCCATTGTATGGTGAAACCTTTCATTTAATTTATGAAAAAATGAGTAAATCAGGCTGGATTGGAGCTAGTGGCAAGCTAATATACTGTAGGCTAGTCACCATAAGGTTTAATAGACTGCGTATTTGGTTTATTAACAGAAATACAGCTTAATTGAACACTTGACAGAAATACAGCTTATTTGGGCACTTGACAGAAATACAGCTTAATTGGACACTTGACAGAAATACAGCTTAATTGGACACTTGACAGAAATACAGCTTAATTGGACACTTGACAGAAATACAGCTTAATTGGACACTTGACTGAAATACAGCTTAATTGGACACTTGACAGGAATACAGCTTAATTGGATACTTGACAGAAATACAGCTTAATTGGACATTTGACAGAAATACAGCTTTATTGGACACTTGACAGAAATTCAGCTTAATTGGACACTTGACAGAAATACAGCTTAATTGGACACTTGACAGAAATACAGCTAAATTGGACACTTGACAAAAATACAGCTTAATTGAACACTTGACAGAAAAACAGCTTAATTGAACACTTGACAGAAATACAGCTTAATTGAACACTTGACATACATACAGCTTAATTGAACACTTGACAGAAATACAACTTAATTGAACACTTGACAGAAATACAGCTTAATTGAACACTTGACAGAAATACAGCTTAATTGAACACTTGACAGAAATACAGCTTAATTGAACACTTGACAGATATACAGCTTAATTGAACACTTGACAGAAATACAGCTTAATCGGACACTTGACAGGAATACAGCTTAATTGGACACTTGACAGAAATACAGCATAATTGGACTCTTGACAGAAACACAGCTTAATTGAACACTTGACAGAAACATAGCTGCATCTTTCTGAAATGCTACTTGTGGAATTATACAGCAATGAAAAGCAATACAATGTGAGAAAATGTAAAATATTTTATAACCATAAATACCTGCAAGCACTTCTAAAATAAAGGAATTCTAAATTGAGAAGATTTGGACAACATGTTTGGAAACATATTCAAACCTTTAATTGAAAAGATTTCCAGTTTGGATTCAATGTTTTCTTGATAACTTCAGTTCTGTGAACAAGTATATAGGTGTTGTTCTCCGTGCATCTAAAACGTACAGGATATATATTAGTTTTATCATATTACAGGTTACAGGTAACAGAGGTTTTATTTGGATCAAGTTTGGGGATTTTTGCTCGATTTCCCCCAGTAAATTTAATTTAGGTAATGCATTGTAATTATTTGTGGTTTCCCTGCCCTTTAGTTTTAGGCTGAGGTTTATTTGTTGCTGTTGTGTCGACTCAAATGACCCCAGAAGGGGTTTTAGGACGGTTAAAATTGAAAAATTGTTCCTCGAAAACTTCAGAAAAATCAAAATTTTAAGTCTCACAATTACAAAGAACTAAATGGCGGCTTGAAAAGCAACATTCAAAGGATAAAATTGCTAGTACAACAGGGGCCTGAAAGTGCCCCACAATCCTTGTATATTTAGATGGGACCAGATATCTGGCATGAGAGATGGAAAGTTAAAAAAACAATAGTAGACTTTTATAAACCTTTTTATTTGCTTTATTTAAAGATGTTTTCTTCTGGTTCATAAATCTTTGTAGAACGTTCAAAAGTTTCGAAATCAATTAAAGAAAAGTAATTAAACATCAAAGAAAAAGTTAAGGAAATTTAACAATTACCCTATTACTTCCTCAATACCCTGACTACCGTCACAACCCCCACTCCTTTCACTTCCCTTACGGCCTTAACAACAGCTTTCTTCCCAGAGTTCTTCCCTTTCTTTCCTTCCTCTCTCACTCCCTTTACTTACTTCCTTCACTGTTTTCTTCCTTCACTCCATTACTCAAGTTCCCTCCCCTCCCTTCCCTTCCGTCCTACCAATTTCATTCCCCTAACTTTTCACTTTCCTCAGTCCCTTCACTTTCCTCAGTCCCTTCACTTTCCCCAGTCCCTTCACTTTCCTCAGTCCCTTCACTTTCCTCAGGCCCTTTACTTTCCCCAGTCCCTTTACTTTCCCCAGTCCCTTCATTTTCCTCAGTCCCTTTACTTTCCCCAGTCCCTTCACTTTCTCCAGTCCCTTCACTTTCCCCAGGCCCTTCACTTTCCTCAGTCCTTTCACTTTCCCCAGGCCCTTCACTTTCCTCAGACCCTTCACTTTCCTCAGTCCCTTCACTTTCCTCAGTCCCTTCACTTTCCCCAGGCCCTTCACTTTCCTCAGTCCCTTCACTTTCCACAGGCCCTTCACTTTCCCCAGTCCCTTCACTATCCTAACTCCAATCATTTTTATTTCTTCTCTCTTCCCTTTCATCCTTCTCATCCTTCACTCCCCTTATCTGTTAAAACTTTTAAAAAAACTATAATGAACATGAACAGATTTCATTTTGAATTTTTATTTTTCAAGTTTAGAAATTGAATACCTAGATATTTCTAAGAATGGATCACTCTTCCCGAGAAACCAGTTCATTGATTTTAACTTTTTGGCACCAAGTTTCAAAATTATTTCTTCTTTACATGACATCATCTCCTCTGCGACAATACTTAAAAAAAATCAATATTATTTTATAAAATTCTTTTTTGAGAAACAAAAAATGTGAACAAATTACCTAATTGTACCATTTCCTCCGTCTGTTAACAGTTTCGTATATCCTAAACAAAGGTTACTTTTAAACTATGACGTTTTATTGTTTTAATTGGCTGAATTATTTCCAAAGCGCTACAAATACATTTTTTTGTGGGTAACCCTGCATCCAAACTAATTCCTTGATAAATGAGATTGAAAGAATTCTGTTTACAAAAACTGCATTAATCACCTGAACTCTGTTTGGCTACAATCTCACCCAAAGTTGTCTCCAGGCTTCCCAAGAAATCATGTTCCTGCACAGAGCACAATCAATCCGATTGCGGATTTCAGATATTATAAAAGACGACATTTAAACACCATAAAAGGATATTTACAAACGCGGAACATAGAAAGGCTAAGTGCATCTACGGTGTGCAGTGCATTTTTCTCCAATTTACCTTAATCAAGTCCTGGGAAGGCGAACCCTTTTAAAAACAAAACAGAATTCCTCAAATGTTTTTGATAAACTAAAACCCTTGATAAATATGCAGCAACTCAAATTTTTAGAATAAAAAACTATGGTCAGTTTCGCGTTCAAAGCATATGTTTTTAACTGGGTCTCACTGTAGCGTTAGTAAAAAAGAAATCATCAAAAATCAAATAGGAGAGAAAAGATCTTCATACTTAAAATTAACATTTGTTTCCAAATTCTAATTTCCTCACTTATCATTTTCATATTAGTTTCTATTTGCCCAAAAATAAATGAAAAATGTCTTTCTTATTGTACAATCTTCAAGTTTCTATTAATAGAAAAACGAAAAATTGGCGGACAAAATTAAGATAAGGATGGAAAACAAAAAACAAAAAGGCATTCTGAAAACCAAATAGAGGAATGAAAACAAAATGGCTGACTGAAAATAAAGTAGTTGGGTGAAATAAAAAGCGGACTGTGAACAGAATTTCAGAGTTAAACTAAAGCAAAAAGGCAGATTAAAAGCAAACAAATAAAACAAATTTATCATAAAATGGGAGACTAAAACAAAATTGCTAAAAACAAAATCATGAACTATAAAACAAAATGGCGGACAAAATGGCGAAAAAACAAAATAGCGGACTAAAATAAAATGGCGCACTAAAACAAAATGTCCTACAAAACAAAATGCCGGACTTAAAAATATGACTCTGTATCTGTCCCTGGACTTGCTGAGGATCAGTTTCCAGATTAACTTGAAGATTCTCATCCTATACCAGACATTTTTTTTATCAAAAGGCAATTAAATTTCAAGATCAGGGAAAGATCAGTGAAAGCTTATAATTTTTTTATTTAATACAATCATTGTTGTGATTCCTATCAAATCAAGATTGAAATTTGTCTTACAGAATGTTCATCTGGTTGATATTTGGGCTATTTAGTATGTCAAAGGATCAGAATTTAATCAGTCTTTAAAACTTTTGCAAAAACTTAAATATCCTCCAAGGAGGTCAATCAATTTTTAACCAATTCAAGCAATTACTTGTACTTACTGTTCTAAAACAAACAAAAACTTGAAATGAAGTTACCTGCAAGTTATTTGATGGAGAATCTCGGTCGAATACAAGAAATTTTAGAAACTGACGTTCCTAAAACCAGTTTTACTTTTAAATCCAAAAACAAAGAAATTAAACACTCGCCTCACACTCGAATGTTCTAATCCCCATATCTGTGCAACTTGCTATCGTTGACAATTTTATCTAGCAGAATTCATAATTTTCAATATCGAAGGGCTTCAACATCAGGTTGCAAAGGTATAAGGATTAGAAAATTTGAGAACGAGAAAAGTTATCAGTTTCTTTTAATGAAGGTTTCTCATAACGTCTTCACAACTATTTAAAATGTTTTAAAGAATAATAAAATGTGATTAAGTTTAGAGTATAATGTACGGTCGGTATAAATTTAACGTCTAAGTAAGACCATGCCTCAAATCTGTACTCCATAACTATCTTCTTCTGCCAAATAGGGTTGAGAGTGTCCTAAAAAAATAATAAAAGTAAATTTCATCATAGATAGAATATTTCCATTTCTTGAATCATATTCTAGCTACGAATTGCGAGCTATGAATTCTAGCTTTGAATTGCGAGCTATGAATTGCGAGCTATGAATTCTAGCTTTGAATTGCGAGCTGTGAATTGCGAGCTATGAATTGCGAGCTATGAATTGCAAGCTATGAATTGCGAGCTATAAATTGCGTGCTATGAATTGCCACAAAGCTGGATTAAGGAATTGAGCCTTTGGCGCAAACTCAAATTTTCTAATCCCTATTTCTTTAAAACCTGATGTTGTAAATCTTCAATATTTTAAACTTAGATTATTTTATATAACAGAATTTATAGTTTGTAAAATCTAAGGTCTACAGCATTGGATTGCAAAGAGATACGAGGTGTGATCAATAAGATTCGCTAAAAATAAATTAGGGGTACTTGTAGCAGTCCCAGCCCTGTAATTTTTGTTGTTGAAAGTTTATTATATTTATACAGGATTATTTTTTAGATCAGTTGATGTCAATCAGATCTTTGTTGTAATGTAAGGAGTGTTCTCCCGAAAGAAATTAGCTTCATTCGTCAAAGCAAGACAACTTTCTAAATGGTCTCAAACTTGATCCAGCAGACTTCTAGAATTACCCCTAAGAAAATTTTAGCGAAATTTTGTTATCACACCTTGTTTAAGGATTAGAAAATCAGAGTTTGTGAAGAAGATTCAATTCCTGTAACTTAAAACCACAAGAGAATGTAATTTTATAGAACACAAACTTATCAAACCATGGTCTAAACATAAAAATGATTGTATATAATAATATACATGAAATGTTGGTTAGATAAAATTCCCTCCTCAAAAATAATTTATTTAAACAATATCAGCAAAGTACAGTGGTAGGCGATTATATCAATACAATGAAGACGACTTTTTTATTTAAGTTTTAATTGTTAGCAAGTTTTTTTTAAATTACAAGTTTACAAGTAATCAAAGATAAACTTTTTTTTTAAATTGCAGCTTCTCTAGACTTCTTTGTTTATGTGTATCCATGCTGAGCTTAATTTAAATCAAAATTGAAATCAAAAGTCGTCTTTTTTGTATTTATATAATCGTCTACAAGTGTATGATTGCTAAAAATTTAAATACTAAATAAATATAAAATAATAGAGTTTCAAATTGCTTCTGGATTAATTTCGATACAAAAAGGCCGCATGGAACCTTTCCTCAAACTGTTAATCAACGGTAGAACCTGACCTAACCAAGTTCAAAATAAATCAATACCTCCAGCTATAGATGCTACACTGAGCTAGGCGTGATTTGGTAAAAAAAAGGTTCAGGGACGTCTATTCTGGTCAATTCCATAGGGAATTATCGTCCTGTAAACTTTTTCAGAAAGTCACACCCGGCTCTGTGAAGTATCTAGATTCTATACTTATTTGGAAAAAGGTAGGTTCCAGTTTTAGTTTACAAAAGCTTAGCAAGTTTTAACGGAAATTGATCCAGAGAAAAACGGAAATCTCATAAAAATAGACCTGGATAGTTTCTGATCTGAATATCTCCGTCCAAGTTTGAGATTTGGGAACCTTGATTTGAATCACAACAAAGGGATCGGATTTAGAGAAGAAATCTGCATTTCGTAGATTGGAACAACTCAGGGATAGTTCTACAGTAGAGGAGGGAGTACTCGAGACTCCAGATTGGAAACCAGGTACTCCACCCCCAGGTACTCCTCCTCCACCCCCAGGTACTCCTCCATACATTGAAGACATTATATTTACACTAATATAACACTCACTACTTCACACTATAAGCACTACTATCTAAACTATCTGAAATAAATTAAGTACATTAAGACCTATAAAACTGAGAGAAGACGATACTCACATATTCTAAGATTGTATAAGATGTTGTTAAAACGCTAATAGTTTTACCTTCAGCTTGATAATTAACTTGCAAAGTGTACACTGCACAATTGCCCTATTGCAATACTTTCATGTCCATGGGCCAATTAAAACCATAACTTGAGTCTAACAGTCGTCTCTCTAGATCACAGCTTTATGGGTCTCACTGTATGATGTTTTAAAAATACAAACAATTATAAATACAATAAATGGTATTTAGGTTACAGATTATCGCTGATTAATTTGAACAAAATAAAAATGATTTAGATTTTTTAGGAAAATATAATATAAAAGTAATAAGAAAGCTTATTTGGTAAATGTCAATGGTAAAGATTAAAAAGTATATGGTAAAAGGAGTAAAGAGTAAAAAGTAAATATTAAATATTAAAGAGCAGAAAACAGAAAACGGAAAACGGAAAATGGAAAACGGAAAACAGTAAACAGTGAACAGTATACAATTTAAGGTACAACAAAATTACGAAGTTTTCATATAAATTTAGGAGTTTTACAAGATTTAACATTTAACAATTAAAGAACTCATTAAGGGCACTTAATAAAAAAATTAAAAATCAATAAAGGGAATGTTAGTGTATTAAAACAATTTTTTTAGCAAATTTTGATAACTACGTTTTCTTTGGTTTTAAATCAATTATAATAAGAGCGAAAAATATTTATTTGAAGATTGAATTCAGAAAAAATGATTTTCTTTTTCTTACATTTTGCTATTTTTAAACTAAATTATTTTCAAACTAAATTATTTTCAAACTAAATTATTTTCAAACTAAATTATTTGCAAAACTTTCTTTTATTTTCCCGAACATTTAGTATGAAGCCTATTCCAGGAAAATTTCAAAGCAAATTAGAGAAAAAATTTATTTTTGGAGAATCTGTGATAAGTTATCAGAAAAACATTAATTTGAAATATGGCTGTATATAATAATAATAAAAAAGAGATTTAGTAAAAAGTTTTATAAAAAAGTAGATAAATAAGCAGGTCAATGGATAATAAATAAATAAAATAGATCATGATAAATTAAAAAATGTACATTTGTTTATGAAAATATATAATATTTAGATGCAGGAGCAAGAATATTTTAATCCCTTTAGCTCTACGAGGTATAAATATGTAGCAGAAAGAGAGAAACATCAAAACCGTAGAACCGTAATTTCAAGTCACTCTCATTTAAATAAGCAGCATGTCCGATTCACAGCAGTACCCTTTAAACCTCTATACAAATAAAAAGATATCGTAGATTTTCTATCTGAAAACGTGTTTAATGTTACGGCATGATACCATAATTAAAAATACAATTTTTTTTGCAGAAATATAATTTATCCTTGATCAGCCAAGAGTAACCTTGTAAATCGGACATGCCCCTCTAGGAGTAGAGAGTCACTTGAAATGACGTCTACAGTTGATTCTGAAAGGAAAAGTTAAATGGGTGTATAGGTTGAAACCTCAGAACTTCAGGAGTTGATCAAAACCTATCTGATGTTCCTGTCTCGAGAAATTGATATAAAACTGTGTCAAAATTATACAGAAACTTATATATGTAAGATTTAGTACAAGATTTTAAGTTTTAAACGGATCAGCAAATACGCAACCAATCTGAAAACGACGATATCCCAGAGGAGCCTGAAAAAACTCAGGTTTGCTCATATATATTTGAATTTAATAATATTTAATTTTTAATAAATATATTTGGTAATAAAATTTAATCGTTCGTGACCAAAACTTCTACCAATGGCAGTGCAGTATTACTGTCACGTGATACAGACGGAAACACGTTGTCTGATACTGAGAGAATCAAAAAATATAAAATGGAAGTCATATTATGGTAAAATTGGTTTCAAAGTAAAATAATTTGAGTAAAAGATTTCTTTAATAAAAAAAAGTCTGTAATATCTACATGGAAGAAGACGTTAAAAACTATTCACCAACTGTTATATGTCGAGGACACGTACCCTGTATCTAATCTAAGTATTAAAAAAATACCAGAGGTCAAACTGTTTTTGATTTTTTAAAAGCATCAACTTATTTCTTCAAAGTCAAGAAAATTCAAGATGTCAAAAAATATAGCACCAGGGCAAAAAAATAGAAAAAATAGACCAAACGCCAAATAGAAGAGCAAAAATTAGATTAAGGGGGGGGAGGTTTAATATATTCTGGTTAAAGATCAAAGTTGAGAAAATTTGTTAAAAATAAATCCTTAATTTAAAATTATAAAAAATGATGAAAATTCCTTGGCTAGGGTTTCCTTGTCCCAGCCCTGGCCTCCATGTTGGTTTTTGTAAAGAAATCTACGAAAAAAAATCATAAAAAATTTTACGATAAAAAAAATTTCTTTTCATGGTAGTGGAATTTCAATTTTAACCCTTAAAAACGCTGTAAATTCATATTATTATAATGTATTCAAGTTTTGTAAATTTAAAGTAATTTTATTTTTTACCTTCTCATTTCTACGAACTGTACAATATCTCGCTTCGCATTATGTCCATGGCTGCTTAACAACCTGAATATTTTAAAAATTGTTGATTTTTACATTATTTCCATCAGAATACATTTTCCATCTCAAGATCACAGTTACATATTTCTTAACAAACAACTTCATTTCAGAAAAAACAACAATCAATAGTAAAATTTCATAGCTTTTCAAGAGAAAATATAAACCTTCTCTTTATTTGAAGTTTTAAAGTTGTTAACACTTAAAGGAACTGTCAAGGAAAAATGTAAGGTGATATAGGCTGAAACCTAAGCACTTTAGGAAATGATCGAGACCCATGAGAGTTCTATATGATGTTTATGTCTCGAGAAATTGAAATAAAACGGTGTCAAATTTATAAGAGAACCTATATGTATAAAATTTTGTATCAAAATAGTAGGTTTAAACAAACATTTTCAGCAAATCCACAACCATTCTGAAAACGACGATATCCTGGAGGAGCCTAAGAAATGTAGGTTTGCTTCTATTATTATTTGAATATAATAATTTTTCATTTATAGAAGATATAATTAATAATATCATTTATACGTCCGTATCACATGACCAGAACTCCCACCAATGGCAGCGCAGTATACTGGTTACGTGATACAGACGGAGTCACGTGATAATGATACTGCACTGCCATTGGTGGGAGTTCTTGTAACGTGATACGGACGTATTTATTATATCGTCAATTATATCTTTTATAAATGAAAAGTTATCAAATTCAAATAACAGGAGCAAACCTAAGTTTCTTAGGCTCCTCTGGGATATCGTCGTCTTACATAATTTACTTCTTTTAAAATATGGTTTAAAGGGTATCGTTGTGAATCTGGCGTGCAACTCTATTTAAATAGAGGTAACTTGTAATATATAGAATAGATTGATTATTTAATAAGAATTATCTGGAACAGATGCACCACAGCTGATTGTACGTTGTACATCAACATATTACTTGGGAGTAATATAAAAAATTCATAAACATTAAATCATTGAAATACATTCTTATTAGGCTTGACATGAGTAATTGCAGGGTTCCGTTCTAACAATTTCATGGATTTCTTAGATGTCCAAAAAATCAATAATTTTGTAAAAAATATACTCCATTAAAATGTTAAAATCTTACCCCCCGTCACAATCCAGCTCCTCCATTTCTGAGAAATCTGCTTCACCAACTCCAATAATAATTATAGACATCGGTAGAGCAGATGCTGCGATTATGGCCTGAAATGTAATAATAATGGAATCCAGTATGTTCCAGTATTTTACCTGAGTTGACAATGGCCTCCAGTATGTTTCTGTATCTTACCTCAGTTTACATTGGTCTCTAGTACAGGGTGTCCCAAAAAAACATGGGAATTCAGTGACGAATTCGATATCGTCTTTGTTATGAATTAGCGTTGTAATACCTAATTTCTAAAACCATAATATTATTATGTCTGCTAGAGTTTATTTCATGAAAACGGTAAATGGCTGTAAAGATGTGTCTATAATGTCTCCGCAAGATGAACAGTGACGACTGAAGACGGACAAGTTTACCTTGTTTGTATACTTTAGTTTTCTTGTTTTACTAAGTACAACCGTATGCAGTCAAAACAAAAACAAACAAATTGTAAACATTGTAGACGAAAATCTTACGGATTACGCTTTCTTAGTAGATATCACCATACTAAATCAAAGAATTATTTAAAAAGACGATATCAAATTCGTCACTGAATTCCCATGTTTATTGGGATACCCTGCATGATCATGTATCCTACCTGAGTTTACAATGGCCTCCAGTATCTATGTATATATATACTTTGCTTGTCTATGACTATTTGCCCGTCCGTTTGTCTGTCCGTTTGTATCCAATAAACGTCAAAAGGGCTGAACCGATTTGATCCAATTTTTGTGTGGAACCTCACACGAAAAAAATGTTTTTAAAAATGTTTGGTTTTTGTTAAATTTTGAAAATGCTCGAAAATTCTTTATTAAATCCGCAAAATTTTTTCGTTATTGTTTTATACTCTACAAAGAGAAGATGCTTAGAGAAAGAGCCACAAGTAAAAGTTGAAATGGAAGAGAGGCACAAATCCCCCTAAAAGCCTAGTGTTTCTATATTCTACCTGTTTGGTTTCCACCATATCTGTGATAATACCATCAGTGAGAATGAGAAGGATGAAATAATTAGAAGGATCATTCTTATATCATTCATTATTTATTTCAAATTCAAACTTTAAAAATGTCGTCAAAGGAACTGAACACTTGCCTCATACTTTGATTGGTAATTATTTAAATCTTTGAAAACTGACAGTGTAAACGTTTGATATTTCAAACTTTGACTATTAGCTCTAGTAGAATACACAGTATCAAATCAGGTTGCAAAGATGGATTAGAAAATAAGAGTTTGAGAGGAGTAATAATTTGTTGTTTCTGGTTTCAAATACATTTATAAATATCTATTAATATTTAATACTAAAAGGGACTGACAACGTAATTAAAGAAGACTCCAATCATCTGCTGATACACAACGATATCATTTAAACTTTTACCGAACTAATAAAGAAAAATATATTGTCGTTTTTCTAGCTTAAACTGCAGTGTTAAATTCACTTGGGCTTTTACTTTTTTTTTGTCTCGTGCATTAATCTGCAAGTAACTTTTATAGAGTAAACACAATTAAAATTTTTTAATTTTTTAGAAAGTAAAACAAGAATATTTATCTACAGAATTTAGATATTAAAACAAGAATATTTATCTACAGAATTTAGATAGTAAAACAAGAATATTTATCTACAGATAGTAAAACAAGAATATTTATCTACAGAATTTAGATAGTAAAACAAGAATATTTATCTACAGAATTTAGATAGTAAAACAAGAATATTTATCTAGAGAATTTTTGCTCAGCCTCAAGTTGTTAGGGTTACGTTGCGTTAATCGGACTTTGAAATTACGTCTGCAGTCACCTCAGAATAAATTAGAAATAGATGAATGTGTAGTGACGAATAAAGGACCAACGGACTGATATATATTGAAATCTAAAATACAACATGAGTTTTTAAAGGTACTCTGGAGGGTCTGGTGCCTCTGGAAATTGCTCAGAGTGTACATTTGAACTAGGCAGGCTGTTAAGGTTGCGTAGGGATCTTCTGGAGTATTACGAACCAAATGAATGAGGCAAGTGACAACATCCTGGGGCAGGGATGCAACGCAGTGATGGAAGTTGGTTAGGGAGGTCGTCACGCGCTTGATTGCGAACTGGGACTCGGCCTGGAGGAACCATACTTCAAGAGAATCCGTCCATAAAGTGGGCAACATGATGGATACCGTTGTGAAGCCGGCTTGGCCATCTGCAGGGTATAAAGGTCCCTCATCGCTACTTCCACTGAAAAAGAAACAGAACGTCTCGATCGTTGGAATCCAGTAGAAAACCAATTTCAGATGCGTCAACGAGAGGAATTGTTTCCGACAAAAAAAATCACGTCGGGGTCACCAAGTCGTTTATTTGGTCCTTTATTCGTCGCTATAAATAAATAAATGAATTGAAAGCTAGGTGAAAGTAAGAATGAATGAATGAATGAATATATTTTGAGATGAAAGGATTAAAGATGAATAAATTGAATTAATGAATGAATGCCTGGTAGGCTGCTGCAAATTTGGCCACGTGGTTTATGACCGGAGAGAAGTTGGTTGGTCCGTACAGTTGTACTTGGTTTAATGCAGTATAGTAGGCAGATACTATTCCTAGAATATATACATATACAGTACAGTTGTTGTACTTGGTTTAATTCAATATAATAGGAATACCTTGTAGTCCTTGGCAGAATGGGTTTGGAGATCCAATGTTTAAGAAAAACTCATGAGACACCTAATAATAATAATAATAATAATAATGAGCAAATAATGGCCCTACTAATATAATCAACCATTCTAATGTTATGTTATTATTATTGATAATTATTGAATGCAAAGATGTTAAAAGGCACATATAATTACTTTTAAATGTTCACTGACAATGCCTTGTGAAAGTTCACTGACATTCCCCGATCTGGAAGGTCACTGACAACCCCTGATAGAAGGGCACTAACAATCTCTTAATGAATGTGACTGACAATCAATTATTCTACCATTTTTCAAATCAATTAGGATACAATGAAAAGGTCGTCATTAATGTCTCTTTCTTTGTGGGTAAACTTGTACATCTCCATATGGTGGAACTCTAGCCCTCAATCCTAGAGCTGGAAATTATACTTTTCCATGAGGAGGAACTCTAGCTCTGAATCCTAGAGCTGGAAACTATACCTGTCTATTAGGAGGAACTCTAGCTCTGAATCCTAGAGCTGGAAACTATACCGGTTCATGAGGAGGAACTCTAGCTCCGAATCCTAGAGCTGGAAACTATACCTGTCCATGAGGTGGATTTCTAGCTCTGAATCATAGAGCTGGAAACTATACCTGTCTATTAGGAGGAACTCTAGTTCTGAATCCTAGAGCTGAAAACTATACCTGTTCATGAGGAGGAACTCTAGCTCTGAATCCTAGAGCTGGCAACTATACCTGTTCATGAGGAGGAACTCTAGCTCCGAATCCTAGAGCTGGAAACTATACCTATCCATGAGGTGGAACTCTAGCTCTGAATCCTAGAGCTGGAAACTATACCTGTCTATTAGGATTAACTCTAGCTCTGAATTCTAGAGCTGGAGACTATACCTGTCCCTGTCCATGAGGTGGAACTCTAGCTCCTAATTCAAGAGCTGGAAACTATACCTGTCCATGAGGAAGAACTCTAGCCCTGAATCCTAAAGCTGGAAACTATACCTGTCCATGAGGAGGAACTCTAGCTCTGAATCCAAGAGCAGGAAACTATACCTGTCCATGAGGAGGAACTCTAGCTCTGAATCCAAGAGCAGGAAACTATACCTGTTCATGAGGAGGAACTCTAACTCTGAATCCTAGAGCTGGAAACTATACCTGTCCATGAGGAGGAACTCTAGCTCCGAATCCAAGAGCAGGAAACTGTTGATCATAATCATAATCTTGAACTATCTCTCCTACAGCATGTATACTAGTCAGGTACTGGTTGGGTTTACCACTCGGATCCCTGAATATTTAAAGGATTGTTCATATATTTAAACACTGAATATACTAAGCAAAGTTAAGCAAATATTAAAAGATTTTGTTGGAAAATTATTATTTTCTGTGTAAATAAACAACGCACTTTTACTTCAGATTTACACTGGGGAACCGTGGAAATGTTCTTGACTTGATTTCAACATTCTAAGTTAAGAAGGTTGACGTTTACAAAGACTTAGTTTTCAGAAAAAGCTTGATTCCCAAGCTTTAAGATAACATAAGGTTAAACTGATAATACATTAGGTTTAAAGTTCAGAGTTTGTAAAAATTCATCAAAATAAAATAATTATTACAATTATTTAAAACCTGTAATGAAGAGATGTAGGGTTACTGGGAGCTCCATTTGAACCTAAATATATTAAATCCTTGAATTGTTTTAAATTCACAATCTTAAAGGTTTCATCAAACGTTGTTATATTGTGAAGTGTTAATCATGATTAGTTTTGTAATTTAACTAAAGCTGCAGAGTAAAAAGAAACATTTTTGACCAAATTTTGAAAAGGAAACATATTGAATAGAAAAAAATATAAAAGATTTAATAAACTCCTAAATATAAAACTTTAGACACGACTGAACAGAATTTATTTATTCTCTTTATTTCGACAATTGATAAAACATTTATTTTTTGAAGTTTTCCATACATTATATATCATACAATTCATTCAGTCTTTTCTTCTATATTCATGGTTACCTGCAGCTAGTAAATTCTCATTTATAAATCATCTTATAACTCACTAAAAACTTTATCTAAAACAGAAACCCCAATTCAACCCTGGCCCTGATAAAATGTATACCTGTAAAATCTACAGCTAGTGTAAAATTAAGCATTGTCCCTTTACTAATATATTCCAGAAAGGAAGGTTGTTCCTCTACACTACACTACACAAACAAGGTTCTCATCAATTATAACATAAAGGAAACCATTGCGAACCTTAAAAAAGTTTTAAAGGGTGACTTAAAACAGCTTAAGAAGTATCGTTAAGCGAATCTTTTTTTTTTATTTAAGAGTGTTACACTTTAGACCTAGTTTTACAGGAAGTGTCTGGTTAGAGGGATGATTTTGAGAATCGGTTTTTCATTACTTATTCAATAGCGTTAACGTACAGTAAAACTAATTAGATGTTTAGGAATACTGAACAAATATAAACCATAAGTAAGTCTGATAAGTCTCACATGAATCCTAAAAATCTCTACAATTCTGCACTATCCGCTCAACTACTATGTCTAGCCAGACACTCCCTTTAAAGTGCACTATTACAAAATCATGATGACACCTATACTATGAGAACTGGTTCCTTGTTGAACTTGATTGTTCCTGAGTCCTTGTACTTGGCTCCCTTCTTCTTCTTCTTCTTGAAGATTAAAGATGAAGATTAAAGATGAAGATTAAAGATAAAGATTAAAGATAAAGATTAAAGATGAAAATTAAAGATTATCTCCCTAAAGATAAGAGTTCTATCTGGGTCAGCCATACACAGCTGTGAGACCGGAAGGGTCAGCTCACGCCAAGACGGGTTCAATGTCTTCTTTATCACCTGAGTTAGGATTTTATAAATAAACCCGATTAATTAAACTCATTTAGTTCTACCTGAAGACAAAATTTTGTGTTGTGAAACTAGGGATCAATCCATCTTATACAGACATACTGAGGAATCTCAGTTCTCTCCGATATCCTGTGATGGTCATTCCCTGTCGGGTTCATTTTAATCGAGGAATCATGCTTGATCCTCAAGTTTAAAAGTGACTTTATTGGATACCGCGTTTAAGAGTTCAAGATTAATGATACGCTAATCAAGTTCCCATCTCAAGATAAATCCGCGAATGAAGAAGTTAGAAAATAAAATAATCGGCTAGATTCCATATTCCAACTTTACATTTAAATAATAGGTTATATATCAGTAGATGTTGACACTACAATTTAAACAAAAAATTTGTTCGAAATTAAAAATGGATAGTTGTCAAAGCTTTAGTGTTAAAATGAATGAATATCCTAGTCTGTTTAAATTAAAATCGTGTTTAGCTGATTTCTTGTTCGTAACTTCCGCTTTTCTTGAGCATTGATGGTCGGCTCTAAAACCGGGGGTTCCAGGGGTTATTCACCGTAAAGCCTACCTCTGATCGATGAACCAAGATATTTTCATTTTCTGAAGTTCGGAATATTTCTAAACAATTAAAAAATACGATTGGAATATTATTTTTGATTCTTTGTTAAAAAATTAAAACGTCTTGAACTCATGTATTAAATATAAATTGTGCATAAAGAGAAACCAAACTATACTTTGACATGAATAAAAAGATCTTTTCAGATTTTGGAAGAAAAACATTTCTACAAATTGATGTCCGGGTTTTATTAATAATAATTAATAAAGGAATTCAGTCTTTGTCACAAACTATGATTTTCTAATCTTTGTAATCCAATGCCGTAGACCTAAGATATTTCAAACGATGAATTCTGTTAAATGAAAAAGTCTAAGTTTGAAAAATCAAAGGTTTACACCATCAGGTGGAAAAAATATAGGTATTATTGAACCTCAGAATTTCTTTTGAACCCATTTTTAATTAATTAAGACTTATACATAAGAAAGATCCACTTTCAGATTAGTCATTCGATTAAAATAATATGTCACAGAGGGTTTATCATGCTTTGTTTCTTTGGATAAATTATACATTCCAAAGAATGTATAGTCATTCGATTAAAATAATATGTCACAGAGGGTTTATCATGCTTTGTTTGATGATGAACTTCTGGTTAATGTTTTATATTACAGGTACGGGGAAATAGTTTGTGGACAAAGAAATTGAGTCTTTGCCAAAAACTGTGATTTTATTATTCTTATTTCTGCAACCCAATGTCGTAGACCTTAGATATTTTAGACTATGAATTATGTTAGCTAAAATTTAGTAAGTTTGAAATATCAAAGGTTTACACCATCAAGGAGAAGATCTATATGGATTAGAAAATTTATGTTTGTGGAAAGAACTGGTATAAGGTAAAAACAAAACAAAAAAA
>NW_019396868.1:38544-60682 GCF_000591075.1 Eurytemora carolleeae | reverse complement strand
ACTTATTCTTATATAAATACACTTATTCTTATATAAATACACTTATTCTTATATAAATACACTTATTCTTATATTAATACGCTTATTCTTATATAAATACACTTATTCTTATATAAATACGCTTATTCTTATATAAATACACGTATTCTTATAGAAATAAAATTTTGTCTTTAATAACTCAGTTTTGCAAAAGCGTAATGGTTCTCTTGGCAGAAAATATCATTCATTTTATTAATTGTCATCTCAAATATAAGAATAAGCCCTCTAAAGAGGGGCCGGGTGGGGGGATAAAGATATTTTATCCTGACCTGATAATCTGATTACTCTCCACCATCTCCTCAGATGCTATGAATAGGATTCCCTGCCCCTTCTCCAGGTTCCTCTTAAACCCTCGACTCTGACCAGACACTATCTCTCCTAAATAAGCAAAATCAAGACAAAGATCCGGTTCATTTGAAATTTCACACCAATCTGAACCAATTTGAAAAAATGAAATGATTGATTTTAAGCTTTGGTAAAATGGGAAAAGTATTTTTATTTTCCATTGTGTAAACAGTTGTTCCATCAGAAGCAAATATATCCAGCCTGTAAGGAGTAATGGATGTTAGCCAATTCTCAAAAATTTTATTCAAATCGTTTAAAAAATCAGAGTCAAACTGTCTTCGGTGGTTTTTTCATAGATCAAACACTTGCTTTTCTTCTATTCTGAGTGTTTAAATTGGGACCAAATTTTTCCGGGTAGGGTGGGGGGGCTTTTAGAACAACCTTTTACCTAAAGAGCAGATGACATGACCCAAAAAATCATGATCCTCTAGTTTTGTACTTTTTGAATCTATATCATAAATTTCAAACTTTAGCATCTGCCTCTGTTCAAACCTAGAAATTTAAATAGTTAATAATTATTCATTTTATTTGAGCTTTTAACTGTTATACAGATTTTCTAGTTTTATTGGCGCAATTTCAAAATAAATAAAAGTCGACATTTTTACCGGCAAATTTTTCAGAGTTCTTTTAATATGAAATGCCGCGAAGGATTTTGTAATTAAAAGGACAAATATTCCACCTTAAATTGTTTATAAATATCATTGATTATGATAATAATGAAATAATAATTATTATAAGGACAGTAATAACAATAATAGTATACAAGTATTCTATTTATTATAAGCTTAAATATCATTGATATAGAAACTACTTTAATAACCAGCTAAGACCTAATGGAATAGAAAGACGACATAATAACAATATTTAAGTGTATTTGATGTTGTTACAGTAAGTAAAATTTTAAAGTAAAATGGGACTGTTTACACCGCACTACTACTGTGTCTCATGCTCATTGGACTTTTTAAAGATAACTTGATTCTAAAAGTCGTCTTCCTATTTCAGCGTTTTCTGGTTAACACTGTACTAAACATCAAAACTAAAAAAATGGTTGAAAATTTTTTTTTAAAACGCTAAATACACTTTCTAAAAAGTTTTCAATTAGATGAATTAGTGTGTTTGTTGTACTTGCATGGATTGGCCAGTTACAATTATTAAAAAATAAAAACATATAAATTTGCAATTCTAAAACAACATTAAAACTATACATAGATACACTACAAACTTTATGTTTGATATCTAGATTTCTCTAAACATACAAAATATAGAAAATTAATTTTACAACTCTGAAAATACTTACTTCATCCCCTTTCCTTTCCTCCCCCCCCCATGCAAAAGATTTCGCAAAAACTAAAAAGCAAATACAAAAGGACAATTTACAAATTAATTTACTTTAATTAAATAAGTTTAATGTCCTCACAATTCTTTTTTTTATTGGCATTGGCATTGGCATTTTTACACCCACTTCAATTGAACATAATTAAAACCACGTCAAATTAAATACTTGCCTCAATTAATTGTTTAATCAAAAATAATTTTATGTTTGCAACCTGATTGTGTAACCGTGTAAACTATGACATTTTCAACTGTAGACTATCAGATCTACAAACTACCAGAATTTATAGTTTAAAAAAACCCAAGGTTGACACTAAGTATAAAAAATAATAAAAAAAAACAATTAGAGGCGAGCAATAAGTTGCTTTAAACGAAATTTCTGTAACGCCTTTGCGATCTTCTAAATCCTCTAAATTTAATTTTACTCTCAAGAGCAAGAAAAATGAAATTCTTTGGTTTTTCAAACTTTTAGTTTTGGCTTTTTAGAAAAAAAGAGTTATGTTTTACTTCAATGCAACATTTCTGTCAAAAAAGAAAATTACCTGTAGTCTAGAATGAATTTAGTATCCCAGACAGGGTTTGGAGAATCTACAATCTGCTCCGTCCTACCCTCTTCTACCCACCGGTTTCCATCCAACCCTCGGAACAGGACGCACATTGGGTCCGATCTCGAGACTAAATAAATTATTATCATTATCATTATCATTATCATTATCATTATCATTATCATTATCATTATCATTATCATTGTCATAATAATTGCCATAGTGTTGTCATTTTAATCATTATCATTATCATTATCATCATTAATATCATAATAATTGCCATAGTGTTGTCATTTTAATCATTATACTATCATAATTAATCATAATTATAATCTATTTCATTATTTTCATTATTATAAATATGATTGCAAGTGATAACGTTTTTCAAACTGTTTTGATGGTAGATAAAGTAGGAGAAAACAGGATTGTATTCAAATTGTTTGATGTTGAGATGAAAAAAAGAGAAAGGAATATATTTATCATATATATTATATATTTGGTCTCAAACTAATCTCTTATTCCAGGGAAACATTAATTACCTAAATCTTTATTTAGAAGTTGTTTAGCTGACACTGAGATCTCAACTCTGAAATTATAAATAAAAAATAAACTTTCCAGTTAAAAGAACTTTCGACCAAATATCAAATAACCTATAATTTAAAGTTTTTTATGCCTGGCACCATTCCGCCCTATAGAATATACAGCTTATACATTTCTGCTGAGACACAAGTTTAAAGGACCTTGCGTCGGATATTCATCTCTTCAAATAGAATATACAGCTTATACATTTCTGCTGAGACACAAGTTTAAAGAACCTTGTGTCGGATATTCATCTCTTCAAATAGAATATACAGCTTATACATTTCTACTGAGACACAAGTTTAAAGAACCTTGTGTCGGATATTCATCTCTTCAAATAGAATATACAGCTTATACATTTCTACTGAGACACAAGTTTAAAGAACCTTTTGTCGGATATTCATCTCTTCAAATATCAGGTCACTTTATATTACTTAGACATTACCTTTCAACTCAATCCCATTCTAGAATTGGATCTTTCATTAGACAACAAGCTCAAAAACAAGATCGAGGAGGATCGCTTCAGATTATTTTAAACAGAACTGAAAACTATGGAATTGTGGATATTGATTTAATAATCTTAAGATTATTTTAATCTTTAGTTTGTATCCGGGAAAGTAACTAAAATTCAACCAATTAGAGTGAAGTATGCAGAATCCCGAACAGCCAATTAGAAGTCGGACAATTTGAAATTTTTTGCGCCATTTAATAAGAGAACTCTCATTTTTTGCACAGGCCTTTATACCTGGTGGAGGGTTCTCCACAGGTCCCAGGTTGGAAACCAGGTTGACCGGGTGTACCAGCGGTCATTACAGGTTGAAATCCAGGTAGAAGGTGACCGGGACCATTTGAGTTCATTCTTTATCTGTAATCAATATAATAATCTAAGTGTGATCAGGATAATTATCAAGATGACAATTACAGTTATTTTATTATTAATAATCAATAATACAACCTAAACAAAAACAATATATAATACTGTATTAAATCAAAAAAATATATTGATGCATATATATATAAAGCCATTAATTTTAAAAATATCCGAATCAAAGATGAATCCATAAAAAAATGAGTGACGACAAAAAAATTCTACAATTTTATAAATTTTAAATGCAATTTTATCACAAGTTATGTTCTTTTTCGTTCGAAAAAATATTTGCATTGGATTTCAAGATTAACAGTGATATAAGTATTTCAGAAAATCCCTTCCCCCCCCCCCACCAAAAAATGCTCAAAAATAAGCACGCTTTAAAGAATTGCGTTTGACAAGTGAATGAATACACAATTCAAAAATAATTTGTATTGTAGAATTTTCTGTCATGTATTTAACGCAATTAATAATACAGTCTGAGAATTTTTAATAATTTTAGATAAATGCAAGCAACTTAGTTTTTCCAAGATTTCAGCACAGCTCTTGGAGCTTCATGGAATGTTTTGTTAAATGATAATAATATTAATAATATGATAATAATGATAATAATAATCATAAATGATAATAATAGTAATAATGAATGATGAAAATATTAAGATAATGTTCAGAAATATGATCGTAGGAAGCCGTACCAATTAATCAATCAGGGGTTTCTCTCTTGGTTTTCTTCTTTTATTTTAATGATGATAAACGATAATAATAATTAATAAATAAAAGACTAAGAAAATACCCGAATTTTATGAAAAATTACATTTTTGCCTCTATTTTACCATATTTTCTACAGACTTCTTAAATTTAAACCACAAACTCATTTCAAAGGAATTAAAAAATGGCTTTGGAACACCCTGTACTGACGAAAACAAAAACTTCACGTGACTATACTTTTTAGTCTAGGTTAGATTAAAATAGATGGATAGTCTCGGGGGGGTATCTTTTTCAGAATGATTGTGTGGGTCGACGGTCCATTTGAAAAATCACTTTAAATGTTATCTGAAAGCTAAGATGGAAGAACAGGTCTCTCACTCCAGTAGTATTTAGAACTGACGAGGCCTAGGCTTAAACCCATTATACCTCATGTAACTCAATACCTAGAACAAACTACTTGAGGTATAAATTAATGAATAAGAGAAGTGGTTTAACTACTTAGCGTTCATCTTCTTTTCGCGTTTTACCATAATCGACCTCTGAGTCTGAATTTAAAGAATTTAAAGAAAATGGTTCCGCGTAAAATTGTATTTTATGTTCTAAGATTTAAGCCGGCGCTCATAACCGGTTTTTGGCGGATTTGACACGCGGCTCAAATTCATCAAATTCGGACACTGGTCAATTAATAACAATCAGCGAAAATACAAGTGAAATTTGCCAGGAGAAAACAAACATTTTGTACTGCGTGCATATAATGTGTAAATATTTGTATTGCTATTAAACTTTGAAACAGCTGAACCCCATCAAAAATAATTAACTTTTAAACTTTTAAGATTCATTGAAATGTCGCTGAACTACTTAACTCCAGTTCAAATCCTGAATCACCGTTTAAATCAATCCTCAACATGGAATCGCTAATTCAAGATTTGAACCAACGTTAGGCAAGTTCAGCAACCTAACTTAAAATCATTAAATTCGACCCAAAAAACATCTGAGAATAGAAACAAAAAGAAAAATAAAACAATTTACATCAAGGCCTTGAATTTTCTAGCCATTTGTAACCATAATATTTATTATGTAACTTCATTAGTTCCGGCGTCGTTTATTTGACTTAAAAAATAATTTTATTCAACTACTTAAGGGACTGTGAACAAGTAATCCTTCAGCTTCAATTTCAAAATGAGTGCCATGTCCGATTCACAACTATCCCCTTTGAAGTCCTGGCTTTCTAACCATTGTCTTTATGTTTTCTTTTTAATTTCATTCAATGGAACAGACTTCAATTGCATTCAATGGAACAGACTTCAATTGCATTCAATGGAACAGACTTCAATTGCATTCAATGGAACAGACTTCAATTGCATACAATGGAACAGACTTCAATTGCATTAAATGGAACAGACTTCAATTGCATGCAATGGAACAGACTTGAATTGCATTCAATGTAACAGACTTCAATTGCATTCAATGGAACAGACTTCAATTGCATTCAATGGAACAGACTTCAATTGCATGAGTTTGAAGAACTTGGATATTTACGAGGTAAAAAATTGGACTAGAATTGCAGTCTGCAGTACACTAATAAAATAAACAAATACTTTTCCAGGTTAGGTTAAGATGAGTAAATAAAGAAAAAAGGAGAGGGAGGGGGGGGAGGTACACCAAAACGATCGAATTATCCCCATAAGGTTTAAATATTAAACCTGATCTGGTATTTCTGCTAGAACTGCCGCGGTCAACCTCTCCTTACTCCAGGTACCATCTACAGCACAGAGCAATATCATACAAGGTGTACCAATTAAAAGTGATAGCAAGAAAACAATGGAATAGGAAGAAATAGTTTCACTAGACCCTTACAAAATCAATAATTTAGTAAAATTGGCCTATTTACACTGCACAGCAATTAAAGGACTTCCTATTTTTAGAGTTTTTGGTTAACACTGTACATATGGCGCTATGTCATTTGTCCTACTATCATGTGTCCTACATTCATTTGTCCTACGGTTATTTGTCCTCCAAATCATTTGTCCTACACATTATTATCTGACACGTATTAAATGACCATTTTTAAACTACGTTTTAGATACGCACTGCATATTCGTTTTACATAGTTGAATTAGTATCAATATCAAACAGACTTTAAATAAAAATCAGTTCCAATTCTTCAAACTTTTCGAAAATTAATATCAGAATTTTCTTAAAATCTGTTATCATTTTTAATGAATTACTAATTGTCATTTACATTAATTAGATGGGTCATGTGTAGATTTAGATGATTTTTTAGAAGTTTCAGTAGTTTTACATTTCTCACGTTTTTTAGCAAAACTCAATAAAAACTTTCTTAATTTGACAACATTAATTTTTAATTGGCTAGAACATTTCTATTAATTGTTGTAAGAACTGTTTCGGAAATATCACAAAAAATATAAAAAAATTACTTGTTTCAACAAATCGCCTGAGTTCAACAAACTGCACAATATCCCTATCTGCAACCTAGAAAGCAAAATTAAAAGATTATAAAATAAATCTTCCAGTTTCAGGAGAAATCTGAATTCATCAATAAATTAGAAAAATTAAATTTAAATACAACTAGCTTGGAAACCCAGCTTCGCCAGTAGTCAACCCAAGCTATGAACATTCCCGTGTTTCTACCCAGTTTGTCAATCTAATCTGAAACCAAAGCTTGCCCCCGTCACTCTGAACTATCAAGGGCTAGATTTAATTCATCAATCTTTAAATTGACAGAGTTGCCATTTTCTACTTTTTCATTTAAAACGCATCAACCTACAAAACCTACAAAACCTACAAAACCTACAAAACCTACAAAACCTACAAATTAAGCCTGCCCCCATCTCCGTCTAATTCCTCCATGGAGGAGAAGTCTGAGTCCCCAACTCCAACAATGATTATTGACATCGGTAGTTTACTTCCATTCACTATACTTCTAGAATATAAATATCTCTTTTAAAGAGACTGTAGCGGATATTTCAAGAGACCCTTCATTTTAAGAGAGCAATTCCCGATTCATGACAATACCCTTAAAACTGTTTTTAAAGTTATAAACATGGATATCTGATTCATAATTAACCAAACAAATATTATTAGGAGTACCATTGTGAACTGGACATGCCACTTTATACATAAAGGGTTACTTGAAATTAAGTCTACAGACTCTTTAAGCGACAGCACATTTCAGTCGGAAATATGTTTGATTAATCTGAAAATATTCTGCTTTAACAGTAAAGTGCAAAGGTAAACCTAATTTCAAGAAATCTTTCAAATAAAGAATTATACTATAGTGCTATATATAGAAATATCATGCAGCTAATTTAATCATACAGCAATATTTACCTTATAGTCATGCTATAATGAACCTAAGAATAACCTGAGCATGCTATAATGAACCTAAGCATAACCTGAGCATGCTATAATGTACCTAAGAATAACCTGAGCATGCTATAATGAACCTAAGCATAACCTGAGCATGCTATAATGAACCTAAGCATAACCTGAGCATGCTATAATGAACCTAAGCATAACCTGAGCATGCTATAATGAACCTAAGCATATCCTGAGCATGCTATTATGTACCTAAGCATAACCTGAGCATGAATAAAATGCACAATAGTTTTAATAAATAAAATGTTAACCGCTTAGTGTCCAACATGTCTGTGATGGCTCCGTCAGTTATGATGAGCAGAACAAAGTAGTTGCTTGGTTCATCCTTGTAAGCTCTGGCGAATCTATAAATAAATATTATAAATATAATTCAAAATATACAAATAGACAAATAGAGCTAGACCAAATCAAAGAGCAAAAAGAAGTAAAATGTTAGAAAAAAGGAATACAAAAAACAAACTCGAAAATGTTTTAAACGCATTCTGAAAACAAATCGATTTTTACAAAATTGTGTAAATGTTTGAAATATTATATTTCTTGCAATTTGATTTCTGTTTAAAAATCACTTTATTTTAAAAACGCGTGAGACCAAAGTTTGATTTTGCGTTGAAAATAAATGTGATATGTTCGTAAATGAAATATGAATTATTGTTTAGTTTAATGTTAAAAGGTTAAACTGTAACAATTCATTAAACTATTGCTTACTGTGCCACATGTTCTATGATGGGGGAAAAGTTGGTTGGTCCATAGAGCTGAACAACAGAAACACATCTTAAACAGATGTTTTAAGAGGTTTTCGGTTGAAATATAATAACTACAGATTATGTACAGATTATGTACAGGGTTATCCACAAAGATTGAGACTTTTCAGATGACTGAACGAAATGTGTTAATTGTTCATTCAAGGTTCTCCGTTATTTATTTATTTGGTTAAAAATCATCTAAAATCCATTTAAAAAACTGGTTTAAAGCAGATGAAAAAATCTACTCTAAAAATTGACATTCAATGAGTTTAATTAAAGTCTCATTCTTTGCGGTAAATCCTGTATCTTATTTGGACCATCATTTAAAAGTCACAAAGCTATAACCTTTGAACAAATAGTTTATTAATTGTTTATTAATTAAAAGTAGAATTCAACATTTTGTTGGTATTTTCATCCATAATTTATAAAGCAGTAATCTCTGTTTTTTTGTATTTATGTCTGATTGTTTTGAATAATTAAGTGCAGACTTTACAGACTTTAAGGTAGTTTTACAGTCATGAGCGCGTTGTATAAATATAAAAATAAATCAGGAAGTATTCATGCCAAAAATGTAAAAATCCAGTTCTTTCATTTCTAGCTGCAAGATTGCATCCCAATATGGTTATTTTACCGCCGTTTGACCGCCATTACTGACCTATTTATTCTCCTAACGTAAGGTTATTTTATGTCCCTTTGGACAATTATTTAGAATAACCACCCCTCAGAGATTTTTTCCATAAAAACTTCACAAAGCGAGATGTTATTTTTATTTTACTAAACCTTCATTTAACCTAACATCCCGCTACCTTCTGTATGCGTCTAGTAACCCGGGAACCCCAGCACAGAACGGATTATTAGGATCCAGGGTTACAAAGAACTCATGCATAACAGGAGCCTCAGGAGTCAGCTTAGCACCAAACCCTACAAATACAGAGGGAGTCAATACATTACAAATTATTACAAGTATTTTCCTGCATAAAATGCATGCGTTGTGCAAAATCTACCATATTTTATAATAATATAATTAATTTACTTTTATTGCCCTAAAAAATCCCCCATGACTTAAGAAATAGAGAAACAAAATTGTAAAAATCTGCAATTGTTTATTATACAAACTCAGAATGAGTGCTTAGCCCTCCCTCCCCCCCTTTAAAAGTGAAGTTTTTGATTTCCATTGAGGTTTTAGCCTCTTAAAACAATTAAAGGGGCCCAGGTTTTTTTTTGTTGAAAATGTGAAGCAATCATAAATTCTAATATTTATAAGATAGAAGGTTTAACAAGAATGGAGCAATAACAAAAAAATCTCATCAAATTATTTTTCATTCCCGAAATCGAACGATAAAAAAAATTTCTCTGTCAGAAACTTTATTTTTTTTTGTCATAATCGTAATCCTAAACAAAATATAAACATTTAATATAGAGATGGTCTATCTTTGAAACTGAAGACCAACATTTTTTTTAGATTCGGTCTTAATTGGAATAATATTTCGTCATGTTTAAAACAGTCAAGAAAATCCCTTTGTTTACAAAAAAAATTCTTATTACAGGTATTGAGATTTTTTTAATATTCCTTTATATTTGCAACCTGATGGTGTTAACCTGTTATGTTTTAAACTTTGATTATTTGGCCTAACAGAAGTTATCCTTTAAAATACCAAAGGTCTACGACATCAATTTAAGAATTATAAAAATTATATAAAGAACTTGTGGCAAGCGGTTTTTGTTAAAATAAGTTTCCAAGAAATACAAATCGAAATAAATAAAATAAATATCTGTACTAATTAATAATTATAAACTGATTTTCACCAATCAAAGAATTTTTATTATTGCAGCAACTCGTTAGGACTTTAACTCGTTAGGACTTTAACTCGTTAGGACTTTAACTCGTTAGGACTTTAACTCGTTAGGACTTTAACTCGTTAGGACTTTAACTCGTTAGGACTTTAACTCGTTAGGACTTTAACTCGTTAGGACTTTAACTCGTTAGGACTTTAACTCGTTAGGACTTTAACTCGTAAGTTTGTTGGATCACCAACAAACTAATTTGTCCCAATTCAGATATATAATTACTTATTTAAAAAATATATTTTTTTGAAGGGAGCCGCGGCAACTACCTGAATGATATCGCCAACGGATTTGATTGCCAAAGTATACTGATTATCTTGAACTTCAGCACTCTGCAATTTAAAATATCATTATTATTATTATCATTGTTTTCATTATTATTTTATTATCTTATTTTTAATATTATTATCATCATTATCATCATTATTATCATCATAGTCATTAAAGTCATTATCGTCATTATCGTCATTATCTGTACAGTGTACATTGTACAGCAAAATTTACTGAATACTGCCACAGTTTAGAACAGTGTTCACTGTACACTGCATAGTGCAGTACAGTGTACATTGTACAGCAACATTTACTGAATACTGACACAGCTAAGAACAGTGTTCACTGTACACTGCATAGTGCAGTACAGTGTACATTGTACAGCAAAATTTACTGAATACTGACACAGCTCAGAACAGTGTTCACTGTACACTGCATAGTGCAGTACTGTGTACATTGTACAGTAAAATTTACTGAATACTGACACAGCTCAGAACAGTGTTCACTGTACACTGCATAGTGCAGTACAGTGTACATTGTACAGCAAAATTTACTGAATACTGACACAGTTTAGAACAGTTACCTGAGAAAGATTGACCAGCAACAGCGTACTGAGTACCATTGTATAAAAAAACACTAAATATTCATGAGATTTTGTTACCTGTAATCCTCCATGGATAAAGTCGAGGAATGAATGAACAGGTTCATTTCGACAAGATTTAAGAACAAGAACTCCAGAGTTCTTATACTTAGATCCTTTCTTGGCTTTCTTTTTGGGGTTTATCAATGGAAACTCTTGGCCAGGAACCTGAACACATGGTTAAACAAGAGTCAAACAAGAGTTTAACTAGAGTTAAAGGGATGGTTACCTCCATCCTACCTCAAGTCCTACCTCCAGTCCTACCTCCAGTCCTACATCCAGTCCTACCTCCAGTCCTACCTCCAGTCCTACCTCCAGTCCTACCTCCATGAGTTGAGCAAGTGAGGATTGAAGAGCTCCAATAAGATCATGAGACCCATCATTATCCTCATCATAAACACTCAACCTCAAGGGTAGATTAGGATCACTGTTACACAGAACTCTGCTATCTAAACAACACTTCTATAAAGGTCTGGGAATGTAAAATCTTGTTCAATCCGTTCTAAGCGTAACGTCTGGGTACAATAAGTAATATTTCGTTTTTTCAAATAGTTATTTCCGTTCATTAACGAAATTTTTTAAAAATTTCCTGTTGGTTCGCAGAAATTAACCCAGTCCTATCCTACATCTAATGTAAAGTTTTATCTTAAATTCCAAAAAGTACACGAAAACGTATATTGTTAACAGAACTTAGTTTATAGTATTTGTATTATCCATCAATATACAATCATTTTATATCAATGTACCACTAAAATACCATTAGAAAATGAAAGAAAAACTTTCCTAAAGACTTGTGTCTTTAAAACTTTAAAGACAAATTTAATACCACTAACCTTTCAATGCGCTCATTTCTTTTTTAATGGTGAAATGTTCGTTTGTTTACATTGTAAAACAAAAACAAACAAAGAATTTCGCGGATTTTTTCAAAAATCTTGTGGATTTTCAAAAATGAAAAAAACTTTTAAAATTCGATCATCCATAAACCTTTCCTGGGGTCACGCGAGTTCCCACAAAAAAGATCGGTACAGCCAGCGCAGACAAACAGACAGACAAGCAAAGTTTATATATATATAGTAAATGAATTGTTACCTATACTAAAGGTTTTCCAAGCTGGATTAAGATTGTTATCAATGGTCTCAGTTCTGAATACAACAGTACCATCCTCATCTCTAGCTCCAGGGCTCAACCTAACACAATTTAAGGAACTGTACACTTTATTTTCAGTGACCCAACATTTATAAAAGGGGATATTTGATGTACAACGGTACCCTTTTAAACGTTCGTCTTATCATCAATGACGGAGATGTTCCATATTTTTCAGTTGAAAATTGAGTGCGAGTGTACAATGGCATTGAGTGTGCAATGGCATTGAGTGTACAATGCATTGAGTGTACAATGCATTGAGTGTGCAATGCCATTGAGTGTACAATGGCATTGAGTGCAATGGCATTGAGTGTACAATGGCATTAAGTGTACAATGGCATTGAGTGTACAATGGCATTTAGTGTAAAGCACGGTGAAGTTTCCACAAAATCAGTTTTCAGTTGAAAAAATAAGGATAAATCATTTCAGTGAGAAATCTTCTTTATTTTCAAACAAAACTCCTTCCTCTAAATATCAATTAAAAAGGAAATTAAAATATAGAAATCCTTTTCGCAATTTTGATTTGCTTAAAATAAGGTAAGCACTGTGCACTGTGCAAAGTTAGGCCAGTAATTCCGCATAAAACAGACCTTGGACTGTAAGCGTAATTTCAAGTTGTCTAGGTTCTTATGAGTGTTAAATTCTGATAATTCCTTTATGTTTTCCGGTACAAGAAATGCACTGGTCACGATTGGGGAAAACCCACAATTTTCAAAGCTATAAACATTAATATCTAATTCATTATTGATCAGATTAAGCTTTTCAGGGTACCGTTGTGAATTGGGAATTGCCAGTTTAGATTTAGAGTTTTGGGTAAATGGACTCAAAGAAACTTAATACAATAACATTTACCTGGATATCTGAAGGAAAGGATATTTACCTGGATATCTGGAATAATGGATACTCTACTTTGATATCTGAAGGAAAGGAACTACCTGGATATCTCAAGGAAAGGTTTTATACCTGGATATCTGAAGGAAAGGATAAACTACCTGGATATCTGGAGGAAAAAATAAACTACCTGAATATCTGAAAGAAATGATATACTACCTGGATATCTGAAAGAAATGATATAATACCTGGATATCTGAAGGAAATGATATACTACCTGGATATCTGAAAGAAATGATATACTACCTGGATATCTGAAGGAAAAGATAAATTACCTGGGAATCTGAAGAAAAGAAACTACCAGGATATCTTAAGGAAAGGATATATACCTGGACATATGAAGGAAAGGATATATACCTAGATATCTGAAGAAAGGATATACTACCTGGGAATCTGCAGGAAAGAATATATACCTGGACATATGAAGGAAAGGATATATACCTGGGTACATGAAGAAAAGGAAATACCTGCATATCTGAAGGAAAGGATATACTTCCTGGATTTCTGAAGGAAAGGATATATATACTACCTGGATATCTGAAGGAAAGGATATATACCTGGATATCTGAAGGAAAGGATTTATACCTGGATATCTGAAGGAAAGGATATATACCTGGATATCTGAAGGAAAGGATCACTTTTCCCCATAATATCCTTGTTATCCAATGATTTAGCAGCAAATGAGAAAGTAATATTACTTTGTTCTCCAGACAGTTCCCGGGCCTCTATTCTGAAAAAAAATATATTATAAAAAAATAATATGAATTACGTTGTTGTGATGACGAGAAAATTAGGGTAAGGGTTAATACATATTCTGTCCCTTCAACAACAATATAGATTACTAGCCATAGGAACCCTGCTTTGCCTGGAAACTAAACTTTCAACTTAAAATTTAACCAACTCAGATTATAAACCAAACTAAGAACATTCCCGTGGTTCTACAGAGTTCCCCATTCGAAATTTGAAGATTATGGGTTAAAGGATTCATAAGTTATGATTGGATAAACAAACAAAAAAACAGAGATTACTACTTTATATATAAAGATAAAACATACTTCATAGTCCCTGAACCTTTCCCTAGTTTTCTTGAAAAGCCTCGACTCTGAAGCGCCATTATCTCCCCCAGGCTACAGTACAATTCTCCTTTATAGACAACAACACATTAGTTAAATAGATAGCAACGTAGAATTTGCATACTCTCAGTACAGCTGTATTCTTACGTCACAAGTGTCAGCAGTTTTAGGTGTCCGACAAAATTACTTATAATAGTGATAATAAAGTACTTATCATACAGTGAAATAAGTGCAATTTTGTGTTCTTTAATTTCTGTTTTTACACTTTTTTTTATTTAATCTTGGAAAACATGTCAACTAATGTGAGAAAATTGTGTTTTCCTTGTAATATTTGACACTTGTGACGTCACGTCCATTTCTCTGTTGCCAACTACTGTACTTGATAATCTATTTGAGTAAAAAAGAGACTGTTAACGTAAATTCAGGTATTTCAAGATTTACCGAAGTTGATTGCCCCATTCACATTGGTAATCTTTAAACCTTCGTCTGAGTTAAAATAATGAAGAAATGCTTGCTTTCTCTATAACAGGTTTATCTATAGAATCCTTGATTTATTGAATCTTTGAATCTAGAAGTTCCAGATTGAATCTCAATAAAACTTTGATATATGTAATCATCGCATAATACTTTGATAGAATCTCATAATAGTTTGATAGAATCTCATAATACTTTGATAGAACCTCATAGTGCTTTGATAGAATCTCGTAAAAAATCAAAAATCTGTGATCAAATCTCATACAACATTTTTTTTTTATCAAATCTCATGAGAATTGATTAAATATCATAAACGTTTGACAGAATCTCATAGTGCTTTGATAGAATCTCATAGAGCTTTGCTCGAATCCCATAACACATAGAATCTCGTAAAAATTTTATAAAATCTCATAACATGTAGAAAGAATCACATAAAACTAGCTCTGATAAAATTTTGATAGAATGTTATGAAAATTGATAGAATATATAAACGTAGATAGGTAGGATTTCATAAAACTTTGAAGAATACCGTAACCGTAACACTTTGATGAAAAAAAAAACTATTGACCAACCTAAAGCATCATGATGATGTATATTTGCTGATTGGTTGTCCTCATCAATCACAACAAATCTTAAATTTTGTTTTTCCTAAAATAAAAAAAATTAAAACAAGAATTTAAAAAAAATTCTTTAATTAAAGTATGCGTTTGTAAGTTCTGTAAAAAGCGTGTATTAAATAAACAAAATTTATGATTTTTTTCAAAAATATAAATAGATATAATTTTTCTAAACTGATTGGATTTTCTTTAAAATCAATAGGTTAGCTTTATTTTTATTTTCTACATGGCGTTCCAAAAAAAAGTGGGAATGGATGACTGAATTCGAGATCGTCTTTGTACACGTTTTTTATTTAGTATAGTGATAATGGCAAGTGTATTCCGCAGAATGTTTTGTCTGCTAGAGTTTAGAATTTGATGATTGATGCTAATTCTTAACAAAAACAATCTCAAAATTCTCACTCCAATCCTATGGGTATAGTGTTATCTTGCAATAGCATGTATATTGTATATATCCTTAAAAGCGTTAAAAAATTGTATGTTTCTTTTATCTTTTATCCATTAGTACACACTGAAAGATTGGATAAATATTGAGTATTTTTAAATGTTTCAATTAGACTATTCACTAATTGATCTAAAGTGATCTAAATTGATCTAAATAGATCTAAATTGGTTTAAATTGATCAAAATGGATCTAGATTGCTTATAGAAACTTAAAATTGGATCCAGAATTTAAGGAAAACTCAGGTAAATATAAAACGCAGTTTTTTACAGGATCAAATCAAATCAAATCAGAGTTACAGGTAAATTCTACTAACCACATAATACCTCAAGATGAATCTACTCAATTAAGAATTATAAAGCATTAAAGAATACTTTAAGACCATGTTTTAATCTTATCCATTAAGCATAATGACAAAATGTGCCTGAATAAAAAGAATGTATAGTCATTTGAATTTTACATACGGTGGTAGACGATTATAACCATATAATGAAGACGACTTTCAATTTTTATTTATATCGAACTTTTAAACAGCATGGATACACAAAAACATGGAAACAGAGAGAAGCTGTCAATTAAAGCTTCTCTTTTATTGCTTGTAAACTTGTAAAAAACTAAATATGAGATATTTAGACATTTTCAATTTTGATAAAAAAAAACGTAAGGTAAAAATTGCCCATTAAAGAATGTTTGCCTTTTTTTACTTTTCTTAACCATTTTCTTTTAAATTTTCATAACTTTTTTAGGAACTTTTGGAAATCACTTCATTTATATACTTGAAATATTACATGGAATATTAGTTGTGCGTTGAGTTGGTCGAATATTCAAAAAATGTTTGGGACTATTTTCAACCCAGGGCTTCCTTATAAATGTGTTGCACTTAGGGTTTTTTTTAGACACACTCATAGTAAAACATTTATAAATTTATTTTAACTGTAAATACAAAAATTGAATCAGTCTACATTTATTTATTTTGAAATCTGTATTTATAAAGTAGGAAATTTCGGTGTTTGTCTGTTTGTTTGTGTGTTAGATCAACACTCTTGAACCCCTTGCCCGATGGGTTGGTGAAAATAATTGTTTAGATCTCTTATAGACAAAGCTGGGTTTCCAAGCTCGTACAAAATATATATAATATACCCTCTAAAGGAAATGCTGTCTTTGCCAAATCATTAAGTATCATTTATTCAAAATTGTTTGCGAATCCAGACTTTAGAGTTGTAGGTAGGGTTTCCAATTGGTATTGCGCGGAGTTTACAGGGCTTGTAATTGCGCGCAAGTAAAATCCCCTTGCGTTGGAAACACTAGTTATAAATCGTCGTTGAAGTCTCATCCTTTGTAGGTAACCATGTTTATAAATGTATTATATATCATGGACTGGACCAGAAACATGTACTCACAAGAAACATGTACTGTACACAAGAAACATGTACTGTACACAAGAAACATGTACTGTACACAAGAAACATGTACTGTACACAAGAAACATGTACTGTACACAAGAAACAGGTATTGTACACAAGAAACATGTACTGTACACAAGAAACATGTACTGTACATAAGAAACATGTCCTGTACTGACCTTTACATGTGATTGAGAGCTCTACAGTACTCGATGGTTTCCCTGCACTATCTTTATTCAACAAACCAAGTCGGAAACTCTAAAAACAAATAAATAAAATATTTTCCTCTTTGTAACTGCTCAGTAACATTTTTAAAGGGACTGTAAGCGTAATATTAAGTGACTCTCGACTCAATGAAAAATATGGCAATGTCCAATTCACCATTATACCTTTTGACTAATCAAGGCTGTCTCTCATTAATCTACGAAAAAGCATTAAATTGTGAACACTTTCTTTGTAAGCTGTTTTAAGTTTTGAAAATATTAATATTCAGCTTCTGAAGTTGGCAGAAGAAAATCATTTTCTTTCGAGTTTTTGGAAACCGCTAATAAAAATATTATTCTGTTATGTAAAGTAATGGCATTAGCTGTGTATTGAGTTGACACTATACACAGCGTACACCATGTTTTACAAGAATTCAAGTGGTTTTCAAGATATTTTAACAAAGAGCTTTCTTAACTCGATAAACAGTCAATGTTGTAAATCAGGCATTGACCTTTTTGAAAGGAGGGTAACTTAACATTTCGCGTTCAGTAACTTTAATAATCCACTAGTTTTTTTTTAAACTTTTCTTATCTTTTTTATCATTTCTTAATCACAAATTTCATCATTATTAATCATAAAAGTAAGTTGTAATCAATTATTATTCAAACCTGTGTAGGTACAAATCCACCAGCAAAACTCATAATCTCTGAAATAGTTTTGATATTTCAGACATTTTAGTAAGGTTATGGTAATTCAAAGCGTCCATAATAATCTTGGAAAATCCCGAAGCTAAAGTAGATTTCGATTTTATATAAATGGAACAAATTATTTTAGAATTGTATTCTAATTTTAAGGAAAGTGATATGCTAAACATATTTCAAGTGAAGTCTTCTTATGCAAGATCTTTAGAGAAGAACAAAATGCGTTAAATGTCTAATATTTGACCAAATTTTGCTTTTCTCATAGTTGTGCATGAAATCCAAACTAGAGGAGCTACGAGGTCACAAAGTCGTACAAAGGATTTCACCTTCTCCTGCAGTTTAGTTCACGAAAGAGTTTTTGAATCCATCTTTTTGAAAGTCAAAGTTTCTTCAAAGAAATTTAGATATTTTAGTAATAATATCCATAGACCTTCTAACTCTGATATCCTAAGAAGATGTGGTAAATATAAAAAAAACATTACAGGGATTACAAGCCTAATCAGAGTTCAATGATTTCATTAAGAAGGAAAACTTAATTATCTCAGATTAAGTTTTAATTGCTAATGAGTTCAGTTTCTAATATCTATATAGTTTTGAAAATATCATTTCTTATCAATAGCTTGTCCATAAAATAAATTATGTTTGAAAACATGCTGAACTTAACTCTAAAATTGAGTCTTTGCACAAGCTCTGATTTTCTAAACCCTATATGTTTTAAACACATAATTGCATGACCTTTAATATTTCAAACTATGTTAGATCAAATAATCTAAGTTTGGAATATCAAAGGTTTGAACAATTAGGTTGTAAAGATTTATGAAATATAAATTTTTAGTTTGTGGCAAAAACTCAGTTCCTTTACTTCAGTTTATCTAATATATGTGTATGCGTTATACATCTTGAGAGAAAGTATTTGGAATGTATTCTTATTGTATATATATTGGATATTGTATTGAATGTGATGTATTGTATCTTGATTGAACTAAAGCGCATATACACTAGCTGATGGGCCCGGCGTTTCCCGTGAAATTTTTTTAGCCTGTAACACCCCCCGGCCACGCATGAGTGTCCACAAAAAATTTCAGCCCAATCGGTCCAGCCGTTGGCCTTCTATAGACAACCTATATTTATACGAATGTCTTGTTTTATTATATATATACTAACTATAAATAAATCAACAATACATTGTTTCCGATTACTCCTCTTCTGTCAATATACATGGGTTAAACATATTATAATATATATTATATATTTCTAGTTCACTGCAACACTGCTAAAGCAAAGAGTAAGCTTCTATAACTGATTAAAAGTCATACTTTTCTTTATCTCTAAGTGTTTGTAAAGTCAAATATTACATGTTTAAACATTTTTCACGCTTTATATTGAGTTACGTCCATGAATTTCTAACAACGTCAAAGAATTAATTTAAAAATAGTAAATTCAGATAATAAAAAATGACGTCAGAGAGAATTTATAGAAACATTTTTTTTTAAATCTTTACACCTACTTAAACTTTAGTTTTTTTAATCCTATACAATTTGAGTATTAACATCTATTTACACATATCTATATATATATATATACTAGCTGACAGACCCCCGGCGTTGCCCGGGGAAAAAAATAATAACAAAAATTTGAGAACAAAAATTTCGGTCCAGCCGTTTGGTCGGCTATACGCAACATATATATACGAATGATGTCTTGTTTTATCTTATTGATATATAGGGTGAGTCAAAAGAAGTGTGATTAGCGTCGTGTTCTTCATAAATAATTTATTTTCCTTGAAATTTTCATTTTTAGTATTTTTTCAATATTTTGGAATATTGTCTTTATTTGATTGAAACTCATGGTACCACAAAAAAATCCGCGAAACTTTGTTCCTATTAAAATTGAAAGAGAAGAAAAACAAAAATGTGATAATACGCATTAATTACTTAATTACTTAATTACTTAAATACCTATATATAGTGAATACGCAAAAAACATAGAAACAAAGAGAAGCTATCAATTAAAAAGGTTTTCTTTAATGTATTACTCTCTGAAGTCCTAAAGTTTTAAACATTTTTGGGAAAATTTTTGTGGAATTCTTTCTATATTCCAGTATTTAATTTTTTGAAAAAATACATTGTTTGGCTAGAGCATTTTTAAACATATGCAATATACATATAATAAAAACCATAGAATTTAATAAGATAAAAGAAACATTAGCTTATGGAACTTTGTATGATGAGAGGAATTTTATTATATGACTACATTTATTCATATATATATATACAGATAAGAACCAGAAAACTATTAGGAAGACAACATAATAATTATTTACAACTACTTTACAGGGAAGTTAAGGAAATTTTACTTTACCAAGGGTTCCCAAGACCAATTTTGCCTAAAAACATCCAGAGCGCAGCGAGGGATGTTTAGAAGGCAAAGGGAACCCGTTGTGAAGTAAAATTTTTAATCTCCCAAAAGAGTAGTTTTACACAATTTTACTGTCGTTTGAGATGAAAATGCGCAAATTTTTTCACGAAACTTCGCCAAGCGGGTCGTTATTTTACTTAATTGTCCCAAGGAACTTAAAGTAACTTTACGTCGCTCTGATGGGGGAATCATAGGTTGGTTCTGTTGGTAAAAAGGCGATAAAAACCATATTTAAGAGTATTTGATGTTATTACAACGTAAATCGTTGATTAAAAACCCCTTATCATGTAAAATGGTTTTTGCTGTCAATTTCATGTATTTTTTTTAAAATCAGATTCAGAACATGTTTTTTTTCGTCTACCTATTCAACAATTATCTGGTTCTCGCCGTATTTTCCTGAATTTGTTTTTATCTTTTATAAAAAAGTAAATCTTGATTGAAGATATTAATTTTTTTTAAACCATAAAATTCTCAAGTTTTTTATTATCCTATCCTACTCATAATTTTTCTCTTTTAACCGAAAAAAAACAAAATCGATATAAAATTCCCAATTTAAATCTTTTTAATTGAAATACAAATAATCTTGACTGTAAAAATTTGAATCTTTTTTTTAAATGTGTTGACTTAGACGTGTTGCAATACCAAGATCTTTGATTTTACCTTACTAACTCACTAATACTTCTTGTAGACCTAGACATGTTCATTTAAAACGATAACAACTTGTATTTAGATTTAGTTTTTAAGAACTTATTGGCAAAATTCTCATAGATTTTTGCGTGAGAGCTTGCAACCTTCTGATCAGCGTGAGTAGCAGGAAAATTAAAAGTTGAATACACTTTTGATGAATTTTCTTGGAAAAAAATAATTACAACGTTAATTTATTTCAAAATGGAACTTAAAAAATAAATAAAGGTTATCATAATTTTAGAAATTTTGAGAAAAAAAAAAATGATAGTTACAAAAAGGAATCCTTTTTACAGCTACACTAACAAATTGAATTGTGTATTAAAACATGTGTACATGTTTTAAATGCTTTCAGGAGAATTAATCACTCATTTAAAATAATTTGGGATATTTAGAAGAAAATTGTGATGCACATGAAAATGGATACAAAAGCTTAAGTACGTCTATTTTTACTCACTTTATATTACTCTACACCTAGTGATATCCATTGTTACAACTAATATTACTCTACACCTAGTGATATCCATTGTTACTAATAATATTACTCTACATCTAGTGATATTAAATGTTACTAATAAGATTACGCTACATCTAGTAATATCTATTGCTTCTACTAATATTACTCTGCATCTAATGATATCCTTTGTTACTGATAATATTACTCTACATCTAGTGATATCCATTGTTACTAATAAAATTACTCTAAATCTAGTGATATCCATTGTTACTATTAATATTACTCTACATCTAGTGATATCCAATGTTACTAATAATA
>NW_019396868.1:36898-37895 GCF_000591075.1 Eurytemora carolleeae | reverse complement strand
GGGGCTGGGGGGGGGTCCAAAAATCGTTCTCTAGTGATATCCATTGTTACTAATAATATCACTCTACATTTAGTGATATTTATTGTTACTCACTTTATTACTTTAAAACTAGTTATATTCATTGTTACTAACTATATTACTCTAAAACTAGTTTTATATATTTAACTCACTTAAACGGTTAAAAATATTAATTATATCAAATAGAGAAAAAAAAAACACTGAATAATATGATGATTCAGATTACGTCAAACAATAATCACTCTTCACTCAGTCCCGGCAACTAGTTATATTGCTTTTTGTTTGTGGTTGCAGTTTTCTTTTATCTTTTATGCATTGTACTGAGTATTTATAATGTTTATTTCTCGTAACAGCTGATCAAGAATCCTCCAAACTTTCGACCAATCAGAGTTAAGTCTGGAAAACATCTGACCAATGAGAATGCTAGAAACTGGGTCATACTGCACACCAAGATGTTGCGTCATATATCGTCATAGTTTGCTTTGCGACTCCTTGTAACATTTTTAAATTAGAAATGACTAACCAAGAAAGGACCTTAGGGTGTCCCACGAGAGAGGGAGTCCAGAGTTCCTCAAATAGTAATCACCGCCACCCAAATCTGTTTTGCGGCAAGCGCGCTCCTCAATTAGTAGTCACCGTAAAATTTTGTTTTTTGTGTGATTTGAATTTAATGCACTTTTAACACAATTCTCGACATCTATCGGGGTTTTATGGCATCTGTATTTACTTAAACTAAATTTTCAATTTATTTTCAGATTTGTTTGGTCAACAAAAACTGAGAATCAAGGCACAGTTCATTTTAGCCGAATCTTAGATCCAATTCGCCACTTTAATGACTGCATTTCATGATTGGCGTCAAGATACAAAAAAGGTCGGGCTGCCTGTTTACTAAAAATTATCTCATCGCGCACAAAGTAATATCAATCTCCATTTAAAAGATATTTTCAAAAAACCTTTACAGTGTTTAGATTTTTGTATT
>NW_019396868.1:0-36732 GCF_000591075.1 Eurytemora carolleeae | reverse complement strand
GAAAAATTTTCAACAAAAAAAGTAAGAAAGCGCTTTTTTTAAGGGTTTGATGTCAAAAAAAGGAAATTTTTCTGTTGTTGCAGCAGATTTGGCCGTGTTCAATTCAAATCGTTTTTTTTTCTTGTGTTTCTTAAAATTTATACTTTTAATAACAGTAAAATTAACGATATGAGACAATAAATTCTTTTCATGTGTGCGCGGAATTTTTGTTAAATACCTTGTTTAATTACAGATATAATTACAAAAAATAATCATTTATATATTCTGAAAAAAAAACACATGAAAGTACAGATAATGTTAATTTTTTTTAATGGGTTGAGGCTCACCTGATCATGAAAAGATATAACGTCAAACTTTCATTAATTATGATATCAGAAGACTAAAACAAACCCTTCTTGTTGTTTTCCTTTTTATCTCTTATTTAGTCTTTTTTGCTCTGTTAAAAATTAACATCCAGGCTTACTGTTTATATTTGTGAAGAAAAAACATTCTTAGGGCTTCATTTTACCTTCTCGTCTAAAAAGTTTCATAGATATTTCTATGAATTTTACCTATGTCAGTCTTATATTCTCTTTCTTTGTTAAAACTAGTTGGACGGGAAATCCACAGATCCTGGTTACTGGAGCTGTCTGGGCGCATAATTTGCTGAACGCGTGATCACTTCTTAAACGATGGACGATGAATCCACGAGATCCTGTTCGTCCTAGAGTTAACGGTAAAAAATTACTTTCCAAGGGATTTCTGAACTAAATTGAAACGAGAGAAAATATGTCATGGGAACCCTCCTCCTTACTCTCTAAACCAATACTTCAAACAATTAACAAATTAATTAAATATTGCCAAACTAGGTCACGCTCTATTCCTTTTGGGAAGATGTTTATACTTTTAATATTAAAATCTAGTTTTTGTTTTTGCTTAATCTTAAACAAACTGCTTAAAATATTAGTATTAAGTCTTTTAATTCGTCTTTTCCAATCGAATCCTTCACGCAGACGAAGATAAAAAAAAATTTTCATTTAAAGTATGTCGCAACGTCGCATTGGAAAGATTCTTATTCTCATAAATAAATAGTATTTTTATACTTGAAGATGAACCCGAGACAGGATCGAATTTCTTCCCGGCTGCTTGATCTCGGAGAGGAACTTTTCCAGCGCAAATATAACGTATAAACTGATCCCAGAACACTGTCAGAATGACTGAATGATCTCGGAAAAGAACCCACTCTACTGCTTGATCTCGGAGTGGAATTCTTCCAGCGCAAATATAACGTATAAACTGATCCCAGAACACTGTCAGAATGACTGAATGATCTCGGAAAAGAACCCACTCTACTGCTTGATCTCGGAGTGGAATTCTTCCAGCGCAAATATAACGTATAAACTGATCCCGGAATACTGGCGGAAAGACGGAATGTTCTCGGAGAGGAACCCACTCTATTGCGGAATATAACGTATGAGCATAACGGATAAGCCTCCCGATTTCGTGGTTAACGAAGATAAACTTCACCGCAACAAGCAGAGGAACCTTTATCTCACAAGATACGATGATCCGAGCTTTCCCCTATCATTTTTTATATATTTCCAAAATTTTAACAAGGAGCCGTCAATGTTCCTTGCTATTAAAGATGGAAACTTGCTCCCCAGTATGTTTATGTTAAAACATGCACAAAGTTATTTGTGGCATTTTATAACAAGAGATAACACATAATAATGTTCATATCTCTAAAGCATTATGCCTTTGTCTTAAACTTAGTTTGTTCTTAACCTCATTTCTAACGAGGAACGGTCAATGCTCCTCGTTACGAAACTAACGATAATGTTCTTTCCCGTGTATGTTTATGTGAAAGCATGCACGGTGTTAATTTCTTCAATTAGAGATAACACACACTGTGTTTGTAATACCCCTCAGACAAACTTCACAAAAGTATGATATCCTTTAATATATAATAAAGTTCTTTTCTTTTCGAACTGTTGCCCTATTACTACTTTAATATAATTTTACCAGAAATCTGACTTGAAAGAACTTAAAAAATGTATCTGTAAAATTTCTGTGAGATTTCAACCTCACCAATTTCTAATTGTATGTACACGATAACATCGGAAAAAGTTTTTTGTTTTAACAAGCTGTAAACTGTAGATACGTAAATAAATGTCTAGATCTTAAAAAAAAAAATTTTTTGAATGAAATAAGCTTCAAAAAATGTTTAATATTTAAAACAATATATGGCAGAAAAACATTCTAAACTATTAACCACCCTTTGTGTTTTTGGGACACCATAGTTAGGTTATAAATACGTAAGTAAATGTTGCTGCAAATTAACATAAGGGATGAATTACTCCCCCCCCTCTCGTGTTAATTTTCATTCCCCTAGAGCTACAACGACACAGGAAATTGTAATTAAAGTTAATTTTTATCCTCATTTTATAGAGATGGGGCTGAATCAAATCCCCCTGAAAATCATAGTTTTCAATTCTCGGCCACAGTCCCCCTTGTATTTGCATCTATAACGCTGTACCCCTAAAAGTTTTGGATGATAAGAATGAATGAAATATTTTAGTGTTTAATTTCAAGAACTGATATTTTGTGGGAAGTGGCTTACGGATTTCTCTTATGAAACAATGACGAAAATGGTCAGCATCACTTTTTTAATTAAAGGTTAAATTTTGTCAGAAATAAAAAAAAAATTCCTGTTGTAAAGCCAACATACCCACTGTGTTCTCATATATTCCATATATCGATATAGGAAATATCTAATTTATACAGTACAGCTTGGACTTGGAAACCCAGCTTTTCCCTCTTTAAACGTTAATCAACTTAATTTAGAAATTTTAAATCAAACTAAGAATATTTCCAACAAGTTCACCAATCAAAAGTTCAGGCAAATTGAGATTTCTACTTTTTATATACGTTGGCAGGCGATAATATCATTAAAATGAAAACATCTTTTATTTAAGTTTTAATTGTTAATAAGTAATTAAAGAGAAGCTTTCTTAATTGACCGCTTCTCTTTGTTTCCATGCTTTTGTTTATCCATGCTGTTTAAAAGCTTGATATATAAATCAAGATTGAATTAGAAAGTCGTCTTTACTATATTGATTAAACCGTAAATGGATGTAATCTAAAGATATAAAGTTGTAATCTCTGTTGTCTGTCTGCCTGTTTGTTTGTTAGTCCGATCATAAGTTCATAATTCAGAAACATTTTGACCGATTTGCCTCAAATTTTGATTGGGGAACTCGGGAGAACCACAGGAATGTTCTTGGCTTTGTTTTGAGATTCCAAGTTGAGTGGATCGACTTCTATTTGGAAAAATAGATAAAATTATAAGTTACGACTAAGTGCAGGTAAACGGTGGGATTACCTATGAGTACCTTGGGCAACGCTGGGTGGGTTCCTAAGCTAGTAGTATACAAGTACTCAGCAAAACATTTTAAATCATTGAACACTCATTATTATTTGTAATAATAATACTGATAACATTTCATTTCACAATTTTCAAAAGATTCTAATTCAGAGTGTTTTTAAAGATAGAGTTAAACAAAGATTTGAATATACCATGTGATATTAAAAGTTTGAAAGAGTTGAACTTTTTTCATATCCTTTCAAAACTTCCTTGTCTATTCAAATTGTGCATAAAATTGTTTTTAATATTTCAAAGCTTCACATTTCTATAATGTTGCAGAAACAAATTCAACATTTCCAAAACAATTTTTCAATTAAAAAAAGAAAATTGTGAATAAAATCGAAATCAAAATTTTTACATTTATGTATTTCAATTTTATAAATTTACAAGTGATATTAAAATTAACATACATTTTACAATTATGATTATGTTTTATATCTATTATATTTTACACACATAAGTATTTACAATATTATTATCATATATTAGTTAGTTTAATTTGATTGCAGGTACGGGGAATTGGTTCAATAAAGTTTTTACGCTTCTAATGCGTATATTAAAGGGAATGTATACGTAATCTTATTTAACCCTCTATCACAAGTCACAAGCCCTTTAAATTTTCTTCTGAAAAAAACTGCTGGTCTAGAGATATATTCGCTTTTTCCTATCTGAACAATTCTGTTTCTTTATTAAATTTTATCAAGTTATAAATTAATTACCGTAAATTATTTTCATGTTTTTAACATAGTTTAGTTTTAGTTTTAGTTTAGTTTTAGTTTTAGTTTGTCTGTATAGTTGTTATTCGTAATATTTGTAATATTTGTAATATTTGTAATATTTGTAATATTTGTAATATCTGTAATATTTGTAATATTTGTAATATTTGTAATATTTGTAATATTTGTAATATTTGTAATATTTGTAATATTTGTAAACCTGTAACCTTGTAACCCTGTAAACTTGAAACCCTGTAAATTTGTAACCCTGTAAACCTGTACATCGTCAATCACATTTTGTTGGGTGTAAATTCGAATTTTTAAAGGATTATGGTAAAAATCAGATAAATAACACACAGGTTTAAAGGAGGGGCGGGGATTTTAAAATTTTTAACTTACACTTTTGATAAAATTAATTCGAAATTTATAATGATTTCACATATTTTGTTGAATATTCTTGGAATCTTATTTTCATGGTTCTCTCAAAATAACTGAAAAAAATTCGTTGCTCGTATTTTTCTGTTCGGGAATACTTTCTGAAAAGAAACGAGGACCTGCATTAAATGACATAACTAAAGCAAAATGTATTCATATGTTCTTGTACATTTAAAAAAGGTAATATTTCTATATCAAAGAATATGACCCCCTCTAATTACAAGCTTAAAGAGAAAAATTAAAAGTAAGCTCTTAATTTAAAAACGTAAATGGAAAATGAAATAAACCATGTTAATTCATTAAAAATTATTTTACATGACATTAAATCGGATAATATATTAAAAACTATGTTTATTTAGTTTGGGAAGTATCTGACCCTGCAACTTTTTTTTCAAACAACCTGCAAAAGAAAATCTTCGGACTCTATTATACGAAATGTTTTAACATTGATTTAAATTCAACCTTCTTTCCCTTTAATTCTGGTTACCACTGTATTTATTATTATTGAGGTTTGGTTTATGATGTATTTGGACTTTGTAGAGTTTACTATAGGATGTATTTCCATTTTCTATTTATATACTTTTAGATAATCAAGATGAATACTGTTTCAAACTTTTTCTTCTTTATGTTTAGGAATCCATTCTTGGTCCAGAACACTGGGCAGGTTCCTGCAACAAAATTAAATTATTGTTTCTAAAAAATATTTTTTTTAAAGAATTCATGCTTCATAGTTTAATTTTCTTGTAATGTATTCCTGTATTTCTGTACTCATTTACTCCAGTGCTTCTGCACTTCTGTATTCATGTAATCCATTACTCCTGTACTTATGTACTTATGTACTCATGTACTCATGTACTCCTTTATCACTGTACCCCTGTACTCCTAAACTCCTATACTTTTGTACTACTGTATACTTTTTTACTCGTGTACTTTGGTACACGTGTACTTTTGTACTCGTGTACTTTTAAACTTGTGTACTTTTGTATTCGTGTACTTTTTTACTCGTATACTTTTGTATTAGTGTATTGTTGTACTCTTGTACTTTTGTCCTCGTGTACTTTTGTACTCGTGTAATTTTGTACTTTTGTACTTTTGTACTCGTGTAATTTTGTACTTTTGTACTTGTGTACCTTTGTTATCGTGTACTTTTGTACTTTTGTAGTCGTGAACTTTGGTACTTTTGTACTCGTGTACTTCTGTTCTTTGGTACTTCTGTTCTTTGGTACTTTTGTTCTCCGGTACTTCTGTTCTCCGGTACTTCTGTACTCTTGCACTTCCACACTTTTGTACTTCTGTACTCCCGTACTTCTGTATTCCGGAACTTCTGTACTCCGGTACATCCGACTGAGCTCTTAACCGAGCCAGTGAATCATATATGTATCCTACTGTTGTACCTACCCCGAATACTGTTCTGTACTATTGTACCTACCCCGAATACTGTTCTGTACTATTGTACCTACCCTGAATACTGTTCTGTACTATTGTACCTACCCTGAATACTGTACCTACCCTGAATACTGTTCTGTACTATTGTACCTACCCTCAATACTGCTCTGTACTATTGTACCTACCCCGAATACTGTTCTGTATTATTGTACCTACCCTAAATATTGTTGTGTACTATTGTACCTACCCTGCATACTGTTCTGTACTATTGTACCTACCCTGAATACTGTTCTGTACTATTGTACCTACCATGAGTACTGTTCTGTACTATTGTAACTACCATGAGTACTGTTCTGTACAATTGTACCTACCCTGAATACTTTCTGTACTACCTACCGTGAATATTGTTGTGTACTATCGTACTTACCCTGAATACTGTTGTGTACTATTGTACCTACCCTGAATACTGTTCTGTACTATTGTACCTACCCTGAATACTGTTCTGTACTATTGNAGGTTATACTGTACAGTATATATTGTACAGGTTATACTGTACAGTATATATTGTACAGGTTATACTGTACAGTATATATTGTACAGATTATACTATACAGTATATGTTGTACAGATTATACTATACGGTATATACTGTACTATTGTATAATCTGTACAGTATATATTGTACAGATTATACAATAAAGTATATATTGTGCAGGTTATACTGTACAGTTTATATTGCACAGGTTATACTGTACAGTATATATTGTACAGATTTTACTATACAGTATATATTGTACAGATTTTACTATACAGTATATATTGTCCAGATTATACTGTACAGTATATATTGTACATGTTATACTGTACAGTATATATTGCACAGGTTATACTGTATAGTATTTATTGTACAGGTTATTCTGTACATTTTATATTGTACAGGTTATACTGTACAGTATATATTGTGCAAGTTAGGCTGTACAGTTTATATTGTTCAGGTTATACTGTACAGGTTATAATACTGTACAGGTTATACTGTACAGTATATATTTTACAGGTTATACTGTACAGTATTTATTGTACAGGTTAGACTGTACAGTATATATTGTACAGGTTAGACTGTACAGTATATATTGTACAGGTTATACTGTACAGTATATATTGTACAGATTATACTGTACAGTTTATATTGCACTGGTTATTCTGAACAGTTTATATTGTACAGGTTATACTGTACAGTGTATTTTGTACAATATATACTGTACAGTATATATTATACAGGTTATACTGTACAGTATATTTTGTACTGTTTACAGTCTATTTACCTTAACAGTTTCCGACTGTGCTTGAAATGTATGAACACCAATGATCTGCTGAAACCTTATCAAATAATTTCATCTAATAATTTCTCTAATAATTTCTCTCATAATTTCTCTTATGATAGAATCCATCTAATGGTGATAATGTGGAAGACGATGCCTGGCCGCTTTAAACAAGTTCCACAAGATTCAACAGAATGAGATAGAACAGATACGGGGCATAGTACCCTCTTGTAATAAGTTATAAGAAATATATATACTGGAAGTTATTTATGCGTTTTTATTAGAGTCAGGCTCACGTCCTTTATGATAATACGAATTAGAATATATCTAATAAAAATTTTGGAAGAAAGATCTTTGAAATGAAAACACCAAATAACATTTCAACTTTTCAAACTATGCCTAGAAAATATTTGAAAACAAAATACTGTTTAAAATTCAAGACTATTTTCCCAGTGGACTTTCTCGTATTTAAGACTTATTCTAAGAATTTTTTGGTGATTGAAATTAGAACTATATTTCTACCTATTAAGATTGAAATTAGAACTATATTTCTACTAATTAAGATTGAAATTAGAACTATATTTCTACCTATTAAGATTGAAATTAGAACTATATTTCTACCTATTAAGACTGATTATTATAAAAGCATTTTCCAGTTTAGCCAAAGTTGCTTCTTCAGTTGAAACATCGTGGATAAAAAACCTAAAAAGAAGAAAATAAAATAAAGATATAAAGATTATAAAACTACAATTTAATAATTTGACCCTCTAAGTAGTAGTAACAAGGATTCGAATAAAAAATGTAAAAAAAACCTTTTCAAAAGTGAGTGTTATAAAATTAAACTCAAGTTAAAGACTAATTTTGGGACACCCTGTAATAAAAACACGATATAAAGATTTGTTGGAAATTTCAGAGTTGCGGATTTTCATGTATAAAAAATAAGTTTTTGCTATTTCCCCAGTGTACAGTGTACACTTTTAATTGTGTACTGTACGCTTTGCAGTGTGTATGGTACATACCTATCCAGTGAGAGAGGTTGTTTGTAAACAATGTACTTGAGTGCAACATCAGTATTCTTTACCGTACTACAGGGAGCTGGCCAGGAGTCGGTGATGCTTGATTTCTAGAAGAAAACAAGGCTGAAAAGAGGTTTTATCCAGAATTTGATATAAATAGGACAGTTCCCAATTATTCTAAGACAGGACAGTTACAATGTACAGTGTACAATGTGCAGTGTGCATGCCCTGTTCTAATGTGAGTAGAATCAAGGATAGGGGTAATTCTGGAACCGAATTTATTGAATTTTAGCTGAACTACCTACTGCCTACTGTTAAAATTTGAATCACCGATTTAAATTTAAAGATTAAGAAAGTAGTTGAACCGGCGGTAAGCAGTTCAAATTCATTAAATTCGGTTCCATTTTCTTTTCACTAACTTGTAATAGAACCAGTTTTTGATGTGTCCCAATACACGTGACTTCTAATTGTAAACCAACCCCTCCTTACATCTTCTCTCATTTCCCTTTACTACATTGGTTCTACATAATATCGTTAAGTTACTTTATACAATATATTTTTAAAATCTAAAAAAAATGATCTGGCTGAGACCAAAAAAAAGAGAGATATCAACATGAAAATATTAAAAAAGATTCAATAAGATAAGTTCTTGATTGAATTCGTAAAAACAAGATTAAACAAGATGAATAGATTAATTCAATATTAAAGAAAATATATTTAATTAAAGTAGAGATTATACGATTTTAAATAACATTAATTTTATTTTAGTGGAAAATATGCTAAAACACACACGGTTTTTGTTATTTTTAAACCTTTTTTTTAAATTGAGTTTCAAATAGCCAATAACATTTATTTGTAAATGCACCATAAAAACAATAATCCGCAAAATTTTGAATTGATGCTTTTATGATGTATTATAGTTAGAGAAAAAATGGTGGTTTCTAGAGCTAAATTGAAATGTTACAATTATTTGAAGACAGAGTCTAGTAAAATGGATTTATAAGATTGAGAAGATCAAGAAAATATTTCAGAGAAATTTCTTCGTTTCTATATTTCCAGAATAGAGTTCTTATCTGATAGAGATATTGGAAAATTACATTGTCATCTTGTTAAATCTCATCGGAAATCTTTAAATTCAATTTTATTTTTATTTTAAGTATATTTAGACAAAAATTAATAACATAGAATAATTAAAGTATAATTATTTACTCTATAGAAGTTTAGACATGATATAAAGCTTGATAAAATTGTTATGATAGTTTAATGCTATTGACAATATTCCAAAAACCTTTCGTAAATCGGTCTTATGACGAATCTGAGCTCGCTTAAAATCATTTGAGAGGGACTTAGGATCCTCACTCCCCAGTCCTTTTTTAAATCACAATGTATTATGCTTAAAAAAATTTTAAAAAACATCCTGCACTTAGATCCAGACTTATATTTTTACAACTGAGTCAACTTTGAAGTGTCGCCTTGGCCTTTAACTCACTTACTAATACTTTTGTGTACATTACATATACATATTCATTTCTAAACAATAACCCAATTGTTTTAACTATAGATATTTTTTAGAAAAAATTGGCAAAGTTCCCATGAATTTTTTTGCAAGAGATTTTGTGCTCTTTATCACTGGGCCTTAACTGACTTCAGCTGATAACAGTATTAACATGGACTTCAAATGTTAGATATCTACATATTTTCCTATCTACATTATTAAGGTGCAATTCACAGGATTCGTGAGGGGGGGGAGGTCCTAATAAAAGTTTAATATATTTTTCAGTTGCCCGTCTGTCTACAAATAAGTTTAAGTTACCATTAAAGCAAGGTTCTTTAATAACGTTGGTTACTCTCGATGCGCTCCAATGTACGGAAAATGTCGTCTCCTTAGCATAGATAGATAGAATCCGTAGTTGACGTCACTCTTGCCTCTATAATCGGTGACGTAATAGGTGGATTCTATCTATCTTGCATGCAACATTTTCCCTACAAATTGGATCGCATTGAGAGTAACCAACCATATTATACAACCTTGCTTTCAAGGGTCTGTAAACGTAATTTCAAATGTGTATTGTACATGGTTTAAATTATTTATCATCATTGCTAAAATAACTTAAAGAATAACTAACTAAACTATGTACACTGTACAGGAATTAAGAAACATTAAATCATTGTTTTAAAAAACTACAAATCGTTGAAAACGTTGTTGTAAATTTAATTTAAAACATCTTTTATTTTATTTATTTATTTAGTTTATTAAGTTCATGCACACTAATTATAATTTATAACTTAAAATAATCGACTTTTAGATTTCTTTATCTCTTTTCTAGTTGATTTTAATTCAAATGATAAAATTTGGAACTTTAAAATATTAAATTAAGATTTTTTTCCATAATAACTTTTGGTACGGCCTTGCAGCCTTTTAACATTTATAATTTTTTATGATTTCTTTTTGCAAACAAGAGTGAAAAGATTTAAAAAAATAAAGCATTTTCCCCGTGTTAATAATTCAAAACAAGAAGTTGTCTTTAAAATCATACAAACTAAAATGAAATTTCTTTTTGCTGCGTTGAAAAAAATGCCAAATATTATCATGACGGATGATGCAATTATAAACTAAGCCCTGTACACCAGTACAAGGTAATATAACACAAGTGGATTCACGGTTAGTAAACTGTACACTGTACAAGGGAGTCCATACTATCATGACGAAGAAAATGAACAGCCTTTGTGGGTTTTTTTTGGCTGCAAGGCCTAGAGAACAAGAAAACCGCATTTTTTATCTAATGGCCTAATTAATGTATAATTTTACAACTTTTTGAAATTATCAACAGATTTGAATTTTTTGTAAAATTAGAAAAAATATGTGTAGATATTTCGCAACCTCTTTTTATTTTTGGGTCTCTAGGCAGTGATTTTGTTGTCTTAAAACAAATGTCAACTTTGCCTTATGAGATATCATCAGCTGGAATTTTTTTTTGTCTACATGCCTTGTAGCCTTTGACCCCCAAGGGTTCTATCTTTTTTTTTATCATCAGAAAGTATGACCTACTTTACAGGGTACATGCCACATGAATCCTCTTTAAATAGGAAAATTTGAATTTTATTTCAACTTACAGGTTGCTCGAAAAGGGAGAGCTGAAATGAAAATATCAGAAAAACTAATTTTTCTCTCGAAACAACTAAAATTTTAAAAGTAATTTTTCTTTATACAGTTTTAAATATCTCTTCCTACCTGAAAAAAGTAACATTATAAGATTAGGTTTGGGTTAGGTTTACTATTTTCTTGTTACACTGCAGGTGAAGGGGTATGTAGTGTGTACTGTGTAGTGATAATACTAAATACCGTGTGTAGTGCAAATTCTGTATTTTTTGTTTACTATTTGTTTTGTTGTATAAAAAGGTTTTTAAACTTGAAAAATGTCATCAAACATAAAGTAATCCCCACAAACTATTGAATACAACGACGACTTTAGACTAAGTTTAGTTAAATATTCCGACGAACATGAGACAGAGACTTAATTTAATTGATAAGTTGATTTTTAAGATATTGGTGAAACTATTTGCTTTATGACAACGTACATCAAATACAGTAAATTTTCTTAAATATCTTTTACTGTTTTATGAAAACCAATGTATGTAAAACACAGAAATCACAGATAGGATTGGAGATGTCGTCTTTTCTATTGTAATATTTTTTAATAATAACCTTGTGCCGCTCAATCTCTCTCCCAACATTGAGCTAAAATTGGCTCAATAAACCGAGTCAAGTATTTCTAAGGGTTCATAAGTACGCAAATGCGTACGATTTATGCAATATCTGTCCTATCTGGGATATTTGGGGCGTAAACAAACTCCAAGCTTTTGTGTACATATAAATCCCAAAGTTTTGTGTAACATGTACATGTACAAACATAGATCCGTCATCTCCCCGTCCCACTGTACAATATACATGTATATTGTATACATTAGTAGTTAGAAACTTGTTGGATGATTGTCGTCTCCATTTTTCTTTTAATTTAAAATATCCCGGAGAATTTTGAAATCTAAAGCTGTATTGCATAAAGCTGTAAAAATAATCAGTTAAAATTGGAAAATCTTTTGAAAAATTTTGTTTCTTGCATGAAAAACTAAGACTCCAATGATTCCAGTGTTTTCTGTTTACCACTGTAGTATAAACCTACCCTAGAAGAACTAGTCAAACTTTCACAGAAGGATTTCTGAACACAATTTTTATTATCTACAGGGAGAACCAAAAAACATGGGAATTATCTTTCAACGCTTTTTCACTCTGTTAAATTCAGGTAGCTTAAGTGTTCTCAACTTCTCAATGGTAAACAGTTTTTTTTATTTATTTTCTTCATTCATCATGCGTAAACAACCCATTTTGGTTTTTTCCTTGTTAAAAAATTTATTTGATTCTCTCTCAAAATCATTAATTAAAACGGTCGTTTAGTAAAATCGCTCATTCAATAAAATATTTATTTCAGAAAAATACGTGTGTGTTTTAAGAAAATTGCTCGTTCAGTAAAAAAATCTGTCTTTTAAATTGATTCGGAATCGCTCTGAAAATTCGTTTGCTCATTAAAAACGATCGCTTTTTAAAGTTCGGTCGAACGAAAGATTTGTAAATCGTTCATTAACTATCTAGAATGTTTTGAACGCTTTTAAATCGTTCGTTTTTTCGTTAGTTAAAAAAATAGTTTTTTTCATTTCTCTGAACGGTTCAAGTTGTTCGCCCATTATTAGTTTTTTTTACACCATCATTTACGAAAAATTTTGTTCGTTCACAAGAATGATACCCATCTCTACCATCTCTACTGCAGGTAAATAAACCGTTAAGTATTTCAGATGTATTTATTAAAAATCGACATCATGCATCCATTCCTCACAGAATTGATTCGCCTTTTTTTACTTTTGAATAAATTTTAAAAAGTGTTTATTTCTCATGTTTATTGAACCTCCCTGTGTTCTGCACATAAACACACAGTACACAGTACTCACACCTATAGTTTGTTACAAGGTGGGAAAAACTAAGGTTGGAGGAAAGGGTTTGTTTAGTCATTTTGCTCTTATTTGTTAGAACTGCTAGCAACTGGTTTATATTAGTTTGGAAACAAAATTTGAATTTGTGTGGGCGGTGTTGCAACAGGGAAACATAGTTTTTTAATTGATTTTATTTTACAAAAAGCAAGTTTTTCTAACATTTCATAAGAGATTGTTAATATACATTTAAACAAACCCTACCCCCTCTACCTCAGTTCTATGTAATTTTGATAGTTGCAATGATTTTGAAGGGATCTGGTGGAATAAACCTCAGGACACATTATCTCAAATTTATGTATCCAGAAGGTAGGAACATATAAAGTTACTTAACTACCTTCTTAGAGAGAGCTTTCTTCCTCCTGGTGATTAGAAGCATGTCATCGAACAGGATTATAAACATCTCCAAGGACTTACCAGAGTCAACCATGGACAATGGTCCCTCCATCAAGATTTGTCTGAAATAAAACAAATCTTCAAAATAATAAAAAAATATTATTATTATGGCCGAAATATCTGAAATATGCTTTGAACAAGTTTATTCTTTTTTTTGTTGAGTTTTTTGCTACCGAGCTGTGGACTTTTAATCATAAATTATCTTTAGTTAAATCACCAGGTTTTAAACTTAATTAATAACCCAGAAAAAGATTATTTTAGTAAAAATGTTTAATAAAGCTTAAATCTCAAATATATTACCTTCTAGGGCTCACGATTAATCGCTCGCAGGGCTGCTTGGCGAGAGCGCTTTTCAGAAAATCAGGGAAAAACTGAAAAAATAATACAAATTAAAAAGAAACCGGCTTTCTTGAAAAAAGTTGGTTAACAATAAATTTTATTGGATGTAATGAACAATTCCATTAAATAGATTTGGTGAACAATTCCTTTAAATGGGTGTAATGAAGAATTCCATTAAACAGATTTGGTAAGCAATTCCTTTAAATGGGTAATAAACAATTCCATTACATACATAAATGGATTTAATGAACAATTCCATAAACATATTTTGTGAATAATTCCATTAAATGTATTAAGTAATCAATCCCTTTAAATGGATTTAGTGAGTAATCCCTTCAAATGGATTTAGTAAGTAATCCCTTTAAATGGATTTAATGAGTAATCCCTTTAAATGGATTTAGTGAGTAATCCCTTTAAATGGATTTAGTGAGTAATCCCTTTAAATGGATTTAGTGAGTATTCCCTTTAAGTGTATTTAGTGAGTAATCCCTTTAAATAGATTTAGTGAGTAATCCCTTTAAATGTATTTAGTAAGTAATCCCTTTAAATGTATTAAGTAAGTAATCCCTTTAAATGGATTTAGTGAGTAATCCCTTTAAATAGATTAAATAAGTAATCCCTTTAAATGGATTTAGTGAGTAATCCCTTTAAATGGATTTAGTGAGTAATCCCTTTAAATAGATTTAATAAGTAATCCCTTTAAATGGATTTAGTGAGTTATCCCTTTAAATGGATTTAGTGAGTAATCCCTTTAAATGGATTTAGTGAGTAATCCCTTTAAATGTATTTAGTGAGTAATCCCTTTAAATAGATTTAGTGAGTAATCCCTTTAAATGGATTTAGTGAGTAATCCCTTTAAATGGATTTAGTGAGTAATCCCTTAAAATGGATTTAGTGAGTAATCCCTTTAAATGGATTTCGTGAGTAATCCCTTTAAATAGACAAGGTAAATATCGACCTGTTTAGGTTCTAGCTCCATGACTGGTGGCCAGACTAGATTCCGCTGGATTTCAAGCAATCTTTCAAAATTTTTCAACCATTTCATCTTATCATCCAGCTCACCTGTACACATTATGTATTTTTAAATAGATGAGAATTTCATGAATATCACTCATTTTATACTTTTTTTGTGAAGATTACAAAATAGTTGATCTTGTGTATCATTTATTTTCAAATATCGCCTTTATTCTTTTGTAAATAAAATCTTTAAATAATTCATTGGGATTATTTTTTGCTAAAATATTATTGTCGCTTTCGTAGTAATTTGACCCTTCTTACTGTTTAACCTTTTGATGTTGTGAGATTTAGCCTTTTTCATTGTTTCATCTTTCACCTTGTGGTCGATGTGACATTTTTGTCCATTTGGTCCCGTTGAGAATTAGACAATCCACTCTGTAAACTTGAATCAAATCGTTTTGACACTTTTTTGTATTCTTATACAATACACATTCCCCTTAAGAACCAAAATCTTGATGTGCAACTTTTCGCAAGGTTGCCAATTAGCGCTTCAAAATTAGATTATTTTATGATGTTCTCAAAACAAGAATTATTAACATTTTAATGCGCATCATTAATTATCACCACTGATAAAAATTCTCTTATTATGCAACTTGTTGTGTTATCATGTGGGACAATATGTTTTTTTGCCGGGACTTACTTTTTTGCTTCTTACAGGTTTAAATTCATGTTTTTTAATCCCGAATGTTGTATGGGATTTTTTAAAACCCAAAATCATGAAAAATGCGGGATAAAATTCTCTCCAGCACGATGCATGTTATATCACTGTAAAAAAATAAGAAAATATTATATTAAATAAAAATAAAACTTACGTAAAGATAATTCCTTGAGTTGGAGTATCTTACTAATTGTCGCTTTCTCCTAAAATTATTATAAAAAATAATCATAATAGCTTAAACTTTAGATGATAATAATAATGATGATAAATGGATAATAATAAGAATGTGAGAATAAATAATAATGCTGGTACAGTGGGGCCCATTATGATTAGGAAGACGACATTTAATCAATCTGTGTATATGCTGAGTTTCATGTTCACTGAACAAATAGTAACTTATGTCTAAAAATTAAGATCCTATTCCAAAAAAATCTCATTGTAGTAATTTTTTATTTCTATCTAAAAAAATTTGAAAATTTGGATCCTCTAGAAAGCTTGTAGGTAACTTATACAGTGAAGACAAGGAAGTAAATGGACCAAACTTGATTAAAAATTGCAACATAAAAAATATAAATGTATCTCAAAATTTCTCTTTTAACCTGGGAATCTTCTGTTCTTGCTTCTATCTCTTTAAGAACTAGAGGCATCTAAACACGGTAAAATGTATTAATTTATATTATTAGTAGATCTTCAGTTTTTAAGAGAAAATACATTTTTTGTTCGATAAAAAACAATTAATCTGAAAAAACTTGAAATTAATTGTCATAAAACTCAGATTCATTAGCAAAATCTTTTCCAAAAACGATCGTTTTTTGTTAAAAAAACGATAGTTTTTAAAGAGACGATCAATTTTTAAAACGATCATTTTTTCGTTTTTTACAATTCAAAACGAGTGGTTCATTTTCAAAAATGATAGTTTTTAGAAGAAAAACGAAAAGATAGTTTTAGAAAAAAATTAAAACTAAACGAACAACGATCGTTTTTCGATCGTTTTTTTAAAACGATCAACAACAACTTTAGCCTCAGTATCCAATTTATGTTAAACCAAGAGTCCCTTTAAATGTAAAATATAAATTTGTGAAGACAATTTATGACTAAATTCATTTCATACCAAGAAAACTTTCAAATCGCTATATCTTTGCAACCTGATGGTGTTAACCTTTGATATTTCAAACTATTATTATTTGATCTAAAATAATTCATAGTTTGAAATATCTAAGGTCTCTGACATTGAAATGCAAAGATATAGGGAAAAGAAAATCAGAGTTTGTGACAAAATCTCAATTCCTTTGTCGCCAAATTATATTTTATACAATGTTGATAACTCCTACCTTCATGATATGATGAACAGGTGAAACTAAAAGATCTGTTAATTGAAGTTTTTTACACCTGGGATCTTTATTGCACCACTGAAACAATATCAACATAATAATTTATTCAAGATGGCGAATGTACATTTTAAAATTAGATATTTTACAAACTAAGCTATATAAACGATTCTTTAAAAGGTTTCAATTCTTTGCTGTAAAATGTTTTTAAAAAATAAAAGTTCTTGATTATTATTCAAAATCTATTTGAATATAATCTTTCCACTCCCCTCTCCCCTTTCAACTTCTTTCTCCAAAAATTAATTTGAATTTAGTTGGAAAAAACCTGAATTATCACTTAAACTTAAAGAACACTCTGTCAACATCATCTTTTTAGCTTAAAATTTGATGAAATTAGAGACCGGGTTTCCCCCCCCCCCCCTCCCTCAGCGATAAAAATCAAGTTTAAAGAGAACCTTCTCGAATTCTCTGAACTCTGGTTGTCTGCGCAGTGTATCAAGGTAGTTTAACGCGTTAATGTAGTTCAGCGCATATCTGTGGAATGCCTAAAAAGTATGTTTTATTATTGTAAAGGGTGGTGAAAAAACACTCTATACACTTTACACTTTTTTCTCTCATAGGCTTGATAATTATCCCATCATAATAAAACTTATGTTACAGTGTCTTATATTTGGACTTCAAGGAGTTAACAAATTATCGTATTTTGTTAACCTTGCTCTGAATAGATGCACTATATCTCTTGGGCTGGTGTGGGATTTCCTATTCTCGCCACACTGCTTCAGATCATAGAGATTTTTACATTTCCTTGCAAGCTTTTTTTTTTTTACCATGACCAAAATATTAAATTTCGTGGTTATTGTCAAGTGTAAGCCAAACTTTTAATTAAACTATTGTTGACAGCATGAGAGGCTGGCACAGTGGCTGTTTACGGTTTGTCCTGCCAGCAAACTGAGTCCTCATGGACCAGGATAGAGTGGGTTTACACTAGGAAAAGCTCTGGGATAGTTAGGTACAGTCCTTCTTGCAATAAAATATGGTCACATCATCAGTAATATTCCCCAGCAGCTGTTCTGTATTTACCTGGAAATGGGGGGTTATAGCAGTATCCTCTAAATTGGTGTCTGGTCTAATTAGCTACACTCTGAACTTTAAGTCTGGTAACTTACTAATTAGAGCTTAGAAGGCTTATATTGAATACTTTAAAAGAGATTCTTGTCATTTACAAACTGGATTTGGACCTCCTTTAACTTTATAAATGTTTTTTTGCGGGTTGGCTGATCAGTTCCATCCTCTAGAGATAAAGAGAATTTATTCAGAGCAGAGTTAACCAAATTAGATAATTTTTAAACCATGTAATCCTAACATCCTAGAGACATTNAAACCAGAAAAGCAGAAAACTAGAAAACCAGAAAACCAGAAACCAGAAACCAGAAACCAGAAACCAGAAAACCAGAAAACCAGAAAATCAGAAAACCAGAAAACCAAAAAACCAGAAAACCAGAAAACCAAAAAACCAGAATACCAGAAAACCAAAAAACCAGAAAACCAGAAAACCAGAAAATCAGAAAACCAGAAAACCAGAAAACCAGAGAACCAGAAAACCAGAAAACCAGAATACCAGAAAACCAGAAAACCAGAAACCATAAAACCAGAAACCAGAAAACCAGAAAACCAGAAAACCAGAATACCAGAAAACCAAAAAACCAGAAACCAGAAACCAGAAACCAGAAACCAGAAACCAGAAACCAGAAACCAGAAAACAAGAAAACCAGAAAACCAGAAAACCAGAAAACCAGAATACCAGAAACCAGAAAACTAAAAAACCTTGTTGACAAGCTTTTTTCGAATTACAAGTTTACATGTAATCAAAGAGAAGATTTTTTAATTAATAAATTCTCTTGACTTCTATGTTTCTGTGTATCCATGCTGTTTAACAGCTTAATTTATATCTAAATTAAATTCTAAAGTCGTCTTCATTGTATTTATTTAATCGCCTACCACTGTAGTACATAATGTCGATACATATATTTTGTAATTTGTAAGTAACACTTTTCTATGATAATAATGACACATTTTACCACCGCAGGAAAGGGCGGAAATTTATATCACCTTAGAAACCGAAAGAGCTTTAGTGCTATGTTGAAATATAACAGAGAGGATTTCCACAACAGGTAAATCTCCTGGAATAAAGACGACATTTAAGCTTGGCAGACAATGTTCTACTTGTTATAAAGACGACATTTAAATTTTGTTCTACGTTCTACAAAAGACAACTTTGATCTATATTATTTCTAAAATCTCATGTATTTCGAGTCTGTCTGTAAAATAAAGATATATTCATGCTATCCTGATTCACCATAATCTGATTAAAAACCAATAAACAAAATAAAAAGATTGAGAATATATATTTACATTAATTAGGAAAATAATCTGTAAGAAATGAAGGGATTTCTCATTTGCAATACAGTCTTCCCTCCTCCCTCAATAAACTCAAGTAAAAAAACTGTTATGAAAAAAATAGAAATAAAGCTTTTACTAATTGTAGTAAAATCCGAATACCCAAAAAAGAGGAGGGTCCTCGCGGCCGGGTCGATGTAATCATATGAAAAACATTTCCCCCTGATAATAATTAAGATAACTTTACCTTCAGGGGTTATTCGATCAATTAAAAGATTAATAAATTCTTTACAGAAAGCGTAGGTCACCTGCAATAAAAAAGATGTAATGGAATTTGTCTTGTTGACAGATTATCTTGCACAACCCATTTCTTTCACCATTTTATAGGCTTTTGTGGCTAGAGATGGGCGCGTTCGGTTTTTTTCATTTCCTTCGTTCATCTTTGGTGAATGTCCCATTTTGTTTAATTTTTTTTAATCATTCAAAATAATTTATTTATTTCATTCTCAAAATTGTTGTTAATTTTCCATCTTTTTCGTTTTTTTTTAACTGAACAATTAAAAAATAGTTCGTTTAATAAAATTGCTTGTTCAGTAAAAAAAAGTTTTTTCCAAATCTTTTGGAAAAGTCGTTCTTTCAATAAAAAAATAAAAGAAATCGTCCATGAACTACTAAGATTGTTCAAACAATTATAAAACGTTCTTTTTTTCGTTCGTTTTGGAAACTCCTTTGAACGATCTAAGTTGTTCTTCCATCGTTTATCTTAGCGACACAATAATGCACGAAACATTTGTTTGTTTAAACATAAAATGACCATCTCTATTTGTGACTTATTGATAGATGCTATATTTTAACTTACACAGCAAAGTTCATCCAGGTTACCGAATAGTACTTCAGGTTCAGCACACATCACAAACCCTTCAACCTGAACCTTCTTTAGAGGTTCCAAGAACACCTAAACAAAAAGAGTATTTTGTTTTTATAATCATAATTATACTAGAACAAAAATATTGGCAAAGTAAATTAAAAACTCCTGTTTATTTGAAGTAGGCAGCTAGATCATGTCATGTGCAGTGTACACTATACGGTACACACACACGTGACAGTAAATCAAATGAATCATCCCCTACTTTAATATAAGGTCAATTAAAAATCTTTTTTTATTTTTGAAAACGAATAACAGATTTGGAAAACTAATACCAGATTTGAAAACTAATTACAGATTTGGAAAACGAATACCAGATTTGGAAACTACTAACAGATTTGGAAAACTAATACCAGATTTGGAAAACTAATACCAGACTTGGAAAACTAATACCAGATTTGAAAACTAATTACAGATTTGGAATATTAATAACTGATTTGGAAAACTAATAGCAGATTTGGAAAAAAGGTATAAAAAAGTCTACGCGATCTTAAAAATAGTAGAACTACTTAGCTATACCCTAATAGTTTAATTTAAATGTCTGATTCTTTGTGTCGTGGCAACCTTTGATATTTTAAATGCTGACTACTTCTAGTCGAATATATACTTCTAGTCGAATATATACTTCTAGTCGAATATATACTTCTAGTCAAATATATACTTCTAGTCGAATTCATATGATTGAAATATAAAAGTTGTATGGCCAAAAAAAGATATAGACAACCCTGAGTCATCAAATTTCTATACAGCCTCAACTTTGAAGTGTCGCAACACCTTGGCCAAGTTTTACTTTGCCAACTTACTCATTTTTCTAGGTCTAGACATATTTATTTTAAAAAAGCTACAAGTGTGTTTCTAGCTTAAGTTTAAACGGAGTAGTTGGCAAAATATTGCTCGATTTTTTATGTGAGAGTGTACACATCTTGATTGTCAGTGTGCCATCATGCATCAGGTTGTAAAGTAGAGTTTAAGGCATGTAATCAGTTCCCTTTTCAAGCATTGCAATTATATTCCAAAAAGTGCAATCTCATAGATAAATAATTAATACAGTTTACACCTTTTCTCAACCTCTTAATGAGAATTTGTTTCGCAAAATTGCGCAAAACTGAATAACGCAAAAGTGGAATAGCGCAATTTTACGCGAAACGAAGTTTGCTAATAATTATCCAAAGTGCTATTTTTCGCGCAAAAATGTAGCGCGACAAAAGTAAATATTTACGCTTTCTTTCGCAAAAAATGAGTAAAAGTTTTGCAAATGGAAACCCTAATCATGGTCAAATGATAAAGCTTACATTTTTAAGAGCCATGAGATGATGCCGTAGGAAAGCAGATTCTGATTGAAAAAGATCCCAAACTGCTTCTTTTCTTTTCATATTCTGACTTAATCTTAATTCAACCTAAATGTATAATAGTGATGATTATGATGTTTTAAAGATAAAGATGTTGATGCTTTCAATGATAAAGATGTTGATGCTCTTAATGATAAAGATGATGATGTTTTTAATGATATAGATGTTGATGATCTGAATGATATAGATGTTGATGATTTTAATGATATATATATGTTAACGATTATAATGATAAAAATGTTGATGCTTTTAATGATAAAGACGTTGATGCTCTTAATGATAAAGATGATGATGTTTTTTAATGATAAAGATGTTTATGTTTTTAATAATAAAGATGTTGATGCTTTTAATGATAAAGATGTTGATGTTTTTAATTAAAAAGATGTTGATGATTTTAATGATATATATGTTGATGATTTTAATGATACATATATATTAACAGTTATAATGATAAAGATGTTGATGCTTTTAATGATAAAGACGTTGATGCTCTTAATGATAAAGATGATGATGTTTTTAATGATAAAGATGTTAATGTTTTTAATGATAAAGATGTTGATGCTTATAATGATAAAGATGTTGATGCTTTTAATGATAAATATGTTGATGCTTTTAATGATATCGATGGTGATGCTTTTAATGATATAGATGTTGATGATTTTAATGATATATATGTTAACGATTTTAATGATAAAGATGTTGATGCTATTAATGATATAGATGTTGATGATATTATAATGATATAGATGTTGATGAGATTAATGATGAAAACTATGATTGTAAGATAGTTATTTTTGTATAATGATGATGATGATGATGATGATGATAATGATGATAATTTTGATGATGATGATGACGATGATGATGATGATGATGTTGATACTGATGATGATGATGATGATACCTCAGGGAATGAGAAGACCCCGTGTTGAATGGGAGGGGAACAAGGGCTGGAGGGACACCTAAACATTTTAAATTTGTATTTTTAAGGAAATTCATGGTAGAAGAGAAAAAAAATAATTTGTATTAACAAGTTCATTATTTTATTAATATTATGATTTAATGTCCTTTGTGCACCTTGCATAATAAGAATACTAATAAACTAAAGATGCGAGGTTTAAAGACGAAATAAAGTGACATCAAAGATTTTCCATTTCAACTTTATTATTGTGTTTATATAAAGTGAATTTTAAGTAATTATCTATATAAATTATTATTGGAAAGTAAAAAAAACAAATTCAAAAATGTAAAAATGTAAATGGAAAAAAAGCTGTTTGATATCATGATATTCGTTTGCAGCCTTTTAGAGGCCATAAAGATACCTTGCAGCCTTTTGCATAGCAGCTATGATATGTTTAATATCTCTGCAGCTCATTACAGAGCAGCTTAAATGTATTTAATATCTCTGCAGCCCATTACAGAGCAGCTAAAATATGTTTAATATGTTTGCAGCCCTTTACAGGGCAGCTAAAATATGTTTGCAGCCCTTTACAGGGCAGCTAAAATATGTTTAATATCTCTGCAGCCATTTACAGAGCAGCTAAAATGTTTTTAATATGTCTGCAGCCCTTTAAAGAGCAGCTAAAATATTTTTAATATGTCTGCAGCCCTTCACAGAGCAGCTAAAATATGTTTAATATCTCTGCAGCCCTTTACAGAGCAGCTAAACTATGTTTATTATCTGTGCAGCCCTTTACAGAGCAGCTAAAATATGTTTATTATCTGTGCAGCCCTTTACAGAGCAGCTAAAATATGTTTGTTTAGCTCTGCAGCCCATTACAGAGCAGCTAAAATATGTTTAATATGTTTGCAGCCCTTTACAGAGCAGCTAAAATATGTTTAATATCTCTGCAGCCCTTTACAGAGCAGCTAAAATGTTTTTAATATCTCTGCAGCCCTTTACAGAGCAGCTAAAATATGTTTAATATCTCTACAGCCCTTTACAGAGCAGCTAAAATATGTTTAGTATCTCTGCAGCCCTTTACAGAGCAGCTAAAATGTTTTTAATATGTCTGCAGCCCTTTTAAAGAGCAGCTAAAATATGTTTAATATGTCTGCAGCCCTTCACAGAGCAGCTAAAATCTGTTTATTATCTCTGCAGCCCTTTACAGAGCAGCTAAACTATGTTTAATATCTCTGCAGGGCAGATAAAGTATATATATAATACATTTGCAGTCCATTAAATTGTAATTGGCAGAAAGAATATATTTGTAGCCATTTAAAGGCCTGATAAAATATATTTAATATCTTTGTAGCCATTTATAGTGGGCAGATAGAATATATTTAATATCTTTGTAGCCATTTAGAGGCCCGATTTAATATATTTAATATCTTTGTAGTCATTTAGAGGCCTGATAAAATATATTTAATATCTTTGGAGCCATTTAGAGGCCTGATAAAATATATTTAATATCTTTGTAGCCATTTATAGTGGGCATATAGAATATATTTAATGTCTTTGTAGCCATTTAGAGGCCTGATAAAATATATTTAATATCTTTGTAGCCATTTATAGTGGGCAGATAGAATATATTTAATATCTTTGTAGCCATTTAGAGGCCTGATAGAATATTTTTAATATCTTTGTAGTCATTTAGAGGCCAGATAGAATATATTTTATATCTTTGTAACCGTTTAAAGGCCAGATAGAATATATTTAATATCTTTGTAGCCATTTAAAGGCCTGATAGAATATATTTGATACCTTTTACGTCCGTTAAAGAGCAGATAGAATATGTAGCCATTTAGAGAGGGCAGATAAAATATATGTAATAAACTTGCAGTCCATGAGAGGGAAGATAGAATATATGTAATAAACTTGCAGTCCATGAGAGGGCAGATAGAATATATGTAATAAACTTGCAGTCCATGAGAGGGTAGATAGCATATATATAATAAACTTGCAGTCCATGAGAGGGCAGATAGAATATATGTAATAAACTTGCAGTCCATGAGAGGATAGATAGAATATATGTAATAAACTTGCAGTCCATGAGAGGGCAGGATAGAATATATATAATAAACTTGCAGTCCATGAGAGGGAAGATAGAATATATGTAATAAACCTGCAGTCCATGAGAGGGCAGATAGAATATATGTAATAAACTTGCAGTCCATGAGAGGGCAGGATAGAGTAAATGTAATAAACTTGCAGTCCATGAAAGGGCAGATAGAATATATGTAATAAACTTGCAGTCATGAGAGAGCAGATGTAATATATGTAATAAACTTGCAGTCCATGAGAGGGCAGATAGAATATATGTAATAAACTTGCAGTCCAGGAGAGGGCAGATAGAATATATGCTATACCTTTGTAGACCTTTAGAGGCCAGATAACTTGAGAAATCCACAGAGCTATCACTGGATGTGTCATGAGAAGCTTTTCTTTGTGAGTTGTCCACTAGGTCAGGTAGATGTGGGGTGACCTGCCTATGGTTTAGGTAGGGGGAGGTTGACCTGCTCAGGCTAGGGGATACAGAACAGTCTGATAGCAAGCTTCCAGTCCCTTGGAAATGATTTTTTTAATCCAGAGTACAATCCCTTCCCAAATCGACCTTTCTCGTAGATTTTGTATTACACAATAAGACTTGTGTCTCTCGTTATGTACACACTACAATTAATATTTCAATCTACCTTGAAGGATGGATAATAGCGCCTTCATTGATAAAAAATGGAAATGAAAACGATACATTGTTGACACATTGTTTACTTAATTACACATTTACTATTCATTTTATTAGCTTACTCTTTTACTCATGAACTTACTCTATCACTTATTAACTTACTCAATTACTTATTAACTTACTCTATTACTTGTTAACTTACTCTATTATTTTTTAACTTATTCTATTACTTATTAACTTACTGTATAACTTATTAACTTACTCTTTTACTTATTGACTTACTCTTTTACTTTTAACATACTCTTTTACTTATTAACTTACTCTATTAATTTTTAACTTACTCTATTAACTTACTGTATTCATTATTAACTTACTCTTTTACTTATTAACTTACTCTTTTACTTATTAATAAACTCTGTTACTTATTAACTTACTCTAATACTTTTTAATATACTCTTTTACTTATTAACTTACTCTTTTACTTATTAATATACTCTGTTACTTATTAACTTACTCTATTACTTATTAACTTACTCTATTACTTATTAATATACTCTGTTACTTATTAACTTACTCTTTTACTTATTAACATACTCTATTACTTATTAACTGTATTGATACTCTTTTACTTATTAATATACTCTATTACTTATTAACTCTATTTATACTCTTTTACTTATTAATATACTCTATTACTTATTAACTCTATTTATACTCTTTTACTTATTAATATACTCTATTACTTATTACTCTATTTATACTCTTTTACTTATTAATATACTCTATTACTTATTAACTCTATTTATAATCTTTTACTTTTTAATATACTCTATTACGTATTAACTCTATTTATACTCTTTTACTTATTAATATACTCTATTACTTATTAACTCTATTTATACTCTTTTACTTATTAATATACTCTATTAATTATTAATCTATTTATACTCTTTTACTTATTAATATACTCTTTTACTTTTTAATATACTCTATTTACCTTGAAAATCAGTGAGTACGTGGGAGTCCTCTACTCCATAGGCGCTCAAAAAATCCTTAACAGTGTTCACACATTTTCGTTCAATCTCTTTCGCGAAATTTTCGTTCAACCAACGAAAAAGGAAACGAAAAGGAACATTTTTGTTTGCTTATATAGTTACAATAGCCAAACAATAAATTACACATCTTTTAAGTATAAAAGAGCTTACACAAAAAGTTATCAAACATTTTAAAAAAATCAATACGTTAAATTAGAGAAGTTTTAAAAGAAAGTTATATTAGAAAAGGGAAAAAAGGGAAAAATTACCCCCCTGGGATTCTATAAAATCAGTGCCCCTGATCTTTTAACTTATACCTTTTGTGCTGGATCTACTAAATCTTCTCTTGTCTCTTCTAATCTTGGACAAACTGTCTTTGGTAGGACAGAGTTCTAAACATATTAATCTTAAACAAACTTTCTTTGGTATAGTACTAGTACTTGTACTACTACTACTAGTACTTCTACTACTAGTACTACTAGTACAACTAGTACTTCTACTACTAGTACTACTACTAGTACTACTACTAGTACTACTACTTGTACTACTACTACTACTAGTACTACTACTACTAGTACTACTACTAGTACTACTACTTGTACACTACTACTAGTACTTCTACTACTAGTACTAATACTAGTACTACTACTTGTACTACTACTACTAGTACTACTACTAGTACTACTACTACTACTAGTACTACTACTAGTACTTCTACTACTAGTACTACTACTAGTACTACTACTTGTACTACTACTACTACTAGTACTTCTACTACTAGTACTACTACTAGTACTACTACTTGTACTTCTACTACTACTAGTACTACTACTAGCACTACTTGTACTACTACTACTACTAGTACTTCTACTACTAGTACTACTACTAGTACTACTACTTGTACTACTACTACTAGTACTTCTACTACTAGTACTACTACTAGTACTACTACTTGTACAACTACTACAACATTTCCAACAAAAAATTTGTTCAAACAGACTTATGTTTTTTCTTAAACAATTATAATTTATGGGCAAAATGGTGAAATTTTATTAATCTTGAACAAACTGTCTTTGGTAAACATATTAATCTTGAACAAACTTTCTTTGGTAAACATATTAATCTTGGACAAACTGTCTTTGGTAAACATCATAATCGTGGACAAATTGTCTTTGATGTAAGACATAGTGTTAAACAACGTGTAAAATCATTTAAAATGCTGCTTTTGTAAGAATTAAAATAATTTCGAATAATTTTTATCAGAATCAGTTAAAAAAGAACTATTTTATTAAATTAGAACTGATTAAAAAAAAATAAAATGTAAATTACCCTCCTCACTCCTAATTTTCTTCCTCCTTCTCTCTCATGTCTAATATATTCTACAAAATCTACCCATGAGAACAGAGCAACCTTGTCCAGCTGAGAGTCCTGAAAAGAATAACTATACAGTGAGAACCAAAAAATAGTTAAATTCTCGTCATCTTATTAATCCTTAAACTAACAAATATATGTGCGTGCAAATTAATTCTAAAAATTTTACTGATCATTTTTTTGAGATATTTTTCAGTTGCAACATTTCATATTTACAATGGTGCCCTTAAAATCTTTGTTTGGTTTTTTTTATTTTTGTAAATTTTCTACAAAAGTGCCCTTTGCATTTCTTGCTTATCAGAATCAATGAAGAATTTCACGGAAATAAAGATTTTTTGAGTTTGAAAAACGACGTTATCTTCTACAGTTTTGATCCGATTAAGATTTCAATTGAACCGTTGTAAATCAGGTATTGCTATATTTGCACGGAGAGTTGATTAAATTACGCTTACAGTCCCTTGATTCAGCTAGCACTATTATTAACATTATTATTTACTATATAATTAACATGATCATCAACACAATTACAAACTATTTAAAGATTGTGTTTGATCTGTTCTCAGGATGACAGTTTTTCTTTCAAGATTACTGCAGATGACAAACCTTGATTGCTGGATTTTTTAATATGAGATATTGTTTAGATTGTTTGGAAAACGTTATGAAATCAGAATGAAAATGACTCGGAAAAATCTTCATTGATAAGATTTCTTTAAGTGCTTCTTATTAAAAAGAAGAATTAATTTCAATTTCCCGTGTTTTTGTCTAACAAAAAATAGTATATTAATTTTTAAATGGTTTTTGCACCTTTTCAACCTCGTATCTACATATATAAAGAAGTTATCTCTGTTTGTTTGTTTTTATGTTCGATTATAACTCATGAACCCCTGGGCCAAATTTGTCTCAAATTTTGATTTTGGAACTCGGTAGAACCACGGGGATGGTCCTAGCTAGGTTTAAAGTTCTTATTTAAATAGGTTGACAATTATAAAGAATACTTTGTTTTAAGGCAAAACTGGGTTCTCAAACTAGTAAAAGATATTGTTGCTCTTTTTCAAAATACACATAATATAATATAATACCCATTTATTATAATTTAAGATCAAAACTAAGTACTAAAACTAAGTACAATCTAGCGGGGGCATGTCAAAAAAGCTTAGTCAGGGGTTCACTTAGAGGAACAAGCATGTATGGTGAATTTTGTGGATTTTTTCGTTGATTTGGACAAAACATTCAACTGAAAGATTGACGATTTGATCTAACAGAATAAATAGTTAGAAATATTTTGATATCTAGATATTTAGATATTTAGATGTTTAGATATTTAGTTATTAAGATATCTAGATATTTAGATATTTAGTTATTAAGATATCTAGATATTTAGATATCTAGATATTTAGATTTTACAGATTTTTACCTTAAATTCTGATGGAACTGTATTATTGAGAACACTTTCTAAACTGGCTCCGTCCGTTTTAGTCTTTTTTTCTCGATCAAACTTAAAAATATTTTTTTTGCTAAAATCGACAAAAACCTTTTTTATTAAAGTACTTTTGCTTAAAAAAGCATTTGTAAATGGCAACAATGTAGTAAAAGAAAAATGATGCTCTTAGTAGTAAATTATTTGTATATAATCTTCTGAATCTGATAATGATAAATACGTTGTTTACTATTAAAAAGATAAGAATTATGAATTATGAATTATGTAATTTTAAGTATAGTAATATAAAGGAAAATGTAATTATTACCAACTTTAATAAATATAGTAATATAAAGGAAAATGTAATTATTACCAACTTTAATAAATATAGTAATATAAAAGAAAATGTAATTATTACCAACTTTAATAAATATAGCAATAATAAAGAAAATGTAATTATTACCAACTTCAATAAATTCCATGCTTTTCCTTTTCCCTTCCCATCTCCTAATAATACATTAATAATTAAACACTAAGAGAATCCTCTAAATTCTAAAGGCATTTTAAAAAGACTTTTGAATAATTTTAAGTGAACTTTCTTTTCAAGCATCCATTTAAGTAGAAATTATTTAGATTTACTTGTTTTACTCTCTGAAAATTAATAAAAAGACTTGCTGATTTAGCCAACAGAGCAAATTGTGAATCAGGCAACACTTCATAAATAAAAGGCAGCTTTAAATAAAAAAATGCTAAAATTTTCGTTGCGTTTTGTTTTCTCTAAATTTTGGCTTTTTGTTGAATTTTTGAAAAAATTAAATCCCTATTTTTTCTCAAAATTTTTAGCAAAAGCTGAATTAACGGAGGTTTTTCTGCGCAGTCATCTTAAAAGTTGAGGTTAACCCTGTAGATTTAATGAATGTTGCAGAATTGGTTAATAACCCCCCCCCCTTTTAATCTAACTTATCCAAATTCAATTTCTGAAATTGTATTCAACAATATGTGTATATATAACTATATATACTTTATATAGCCTACAGCAATCACTATACTACAGGGTGTCCCAATAAACAGGGAAATAAACAGACGACCTGGCAGTCATCTACTATTTCTCAAATTTGCTTCATGGCAAAGTATAAAAACAAGGCTGTGCATTTTACGAGCTTTACAAGAAGTGGTCTGTCTTTCTTGTGTTTTAAAATTTTAGAATTTTCAAGATCAGGCGTTTTCGAAATCAGTTGTTTTACTCCAATAATGTTTTAATAAAAAATGCAGCGTAAATCGAAGACATTATATTAGTCGTCACTCAATTCCCATGTTTATTGGGACACCCTGTAACATATATCTATATATGACTTGTTAATAACATACATCTAGCAAATTTTAAGACATTTCAAAATATCGTATTTTCTCTATAAAAAAAAATTTGCGGATTTATTCAACAGTTACAATGAAGGAAATTAGGAGAAAAACTATGAATGTACAAAATAAAAAATAAAAAATTGTGAAAAAAATAAAAAAATCGACCTGTTTCTGATATAAGGCTCTGTGTTGAACCATCCATATCTAAATCATGAAATTCAATCAAGTACTTTTGAATACTTTTTTTCTTTGAAAATATTTTGAATTTTACCTCCGTAGGCGTTAGCCTTGTGAGTTAAAACTCTTGAATACACGAGCAAATCACCAGGACATATCTATTAATACATGTGTCAGCAAAGGAACAGAAACTGTGTAGTATAAGACAACTACTGTTTCACATAGTTCGTTAATTTATAATATCATCTAAAACAACATAAATTTAGTCTTCGTATCTTAAAGTTTTACTAGCCCCACTTCAAACATTAAGAAAATGTTTCTTGTAATGCTCGAAACAACCAAAACAATGCCCGTCCACATACAAATTTAGAAAGATTTATGAAGAATTATATCTTTTTGTTTTAATTTTACTTTAAAAAATCCTTGACAGAAAAATTTAAGATTTGATAAGGCCCAACTAACCNTTCCCCATTCAATTACATTTTTATATCTTGTACTGGTTTAACGATGAATAGGGCTGGGCACGTTCCAACTTTTTCAAGCCATTTTGTTAACGGTTCCAACCGTTTTAAAAATAAATTCTCAGGTATCGATTAGGTTCAGAAGGTAAAAACAAAACTTTGTTTCGTTCACAGTATTTTCCGGTTTTTTAAAGTTACCATTAGTTAATGATCTCAATTTTATCAAATGCGTTAATGGAAAATTTTCAACAACCAATAACCTTTCCATTTGCTAACGGTATTGTTATAACAGAATTATTGGCGTTAATGGTCTATTACTGTAATAACAATCTAAAAACACCAAAAAAAGTTCAAGTTTAAGACAATCTTAACCAGAACAAAAAAACAAAATTAACTATTAAAAAGAATCTTTTACCTTTTCTTTTCCTATGGTTAATATTTTTTTCAAAAATGGCTAAACCCTATTGGAACGATTTAAAAATTAACAGTTTTTGTTGTTTGTTAACTGACTCTTCTGTTTATTTTCGAAAACCTTCAAATTGTTACAGGAACTTTGCCCAGCCCTGTTGATGAATACAAGTATAATGTATGCAGAACCAATTATTTTTCTTCTTTAATAACAAATATTAAGATAGAATTGTATAAAACAGGAATACCTGCATGGGAGGGATTACAACAATTGAGGACGACCTTTCAAGCTCATCATGGCGGCTAAAATTAAACAATTATCATGGCGGCTAAATTAAACAAATTCGGGAACTTTCCATGAATCCAAAAATACTGGAATAGTTTTTCTAGGGAAATGTTTAAAAAACTTTGCTCAAACTTAATAAATAAATTTCAAAAAAAAATTTTTCTTCAAATTTAAAATTTTTAACAATATTCTATAAATAGGTATATGATAGCAGATATAAATATTTTGACATTTCTATATTTTTTGTATTGCCAACTGCGAACTTTAGAACCAGGTTAAGGTGCCTCCTTATTCCTATTTTTCTACAGTACACCCATTAGATTTGACAGCAAATAAATTAGAACTGATTTAGCTACAAACAAACGCAAATTTCTGGTGTATTTTCTATTAGGCTGAAACAGAGGGGGGGGGGATGTCTCCCAGCCCATCTCCAATGTTGTCTTTGTTTCCTAACGGAATAAGTTGATAGTGTAAAGCTTTACATGGGAGAGTTTCTTTCCATTTTTCCTGTTTGATTTTCTTTTTTCTTCTTGTTTATTGTTTCTATGTTATGAGCCTCTCCAAATAATTCTTGCGACATCAAGTTGTGGATCAGGTAGGAAATAGATAAGGAAGTTTAGAGGAGGAAGGGTATGAGTGATTTCAGAAGAAGATCCCTGCTTTCCTTTGTGTAAAAGTGTTTCTGACTTAAGCAGAATTAAGGAAATCCATAACTGCACCACTTATACAAAGTGGAGAGTTAAAAGCCTTACTGCCCCATCAGGTGGAATCTTCCACAGTAATCCAGTCCTCACAGCCAGCCGAGTAAAAATCAGTATCATTGTGCATGGCTTGTATACCTAGCAGGGGTTATACTTTTGTATTCCCTTTTCAGCTGAGATGGAGTTCTTGTTTACTGTTAAATTCCTATGTTTGGCCACTCCCCTGTAGGATAAGGCATGAGCAACGTTACGCAGCACTCCTCCGAGTCGTGGAGCTGGGATCTGCTATGGGGAAAGGTCCATAACCCTCCAAGAGCAGAAAGCAACTGAAATCTCAAAATGAATAAATGCAACCTTTTTCAAATATAATCCACTTGAAAAAGATCAAACTAATTATTTTCAAAATTCAAAGTGGACTTAAGTAAAATAAGTACAATTTAGATGCTGTCAAAATTCCTATTTTGACTAAGTGTTTGGACCAAGCTAAATACGATTAGTTTTACATTATTAAAACCAATTCATAAAAATAACTTTTTAAAAATAAAAAAGATATATTAAAAATTCCTATATATCATCAAAATAGGTAAAATTCTTGTATTCATGGCAAAATGAATATTTTGAAGAAAAATTTCAATAATCATGATTCTGAAAACTTTTCATTGTGCAGATTTTCCAATTTAATTTAATTTTCTGCAGAAAATTGTACGATTCACTCATGTTGTTTATTTGAAAACAATTGATGTACAGACTACAGATGAATTAAAATAATTACAATGAAGTATATATATTCTGTCTGTATCGAAATATTTCTAGTCATATTTTCATCTTTAGATCAAAATCCGTCGGAAATATTAAACAAATATATAAAACATATATCAAATAAAAAAGTGTAAAATAGCAAAACAAAATATTTTTATTTGACGAATGGAATTGGCTGACTGACTTAATGACGAGAACCTATATATTTGTATGTTTATTGGGTGCTTTATTAACTTGAAAGATACAGGGGGAGTCAAAAAAAAGTGTGATTAGCGTCAAAATTGAAAGTGAAGAAAAACAAAAGTGTGATAATAGATAATTGCTATCCAATCTTAAAATTTCATTAAGATCTGTATGACCAATTGAGAGATATATTCATAAGAATCCCCAACATTTTAATGAAATAGATCCAATTTATTGTTCAGTTGAACATAAAAATAACACAGTTAACATTTGCACATTAATAAAAATGTCCTCTATTCTTTTGGTGCAATTTTTACCGCTCTAATTCTTAGATCTATTTATTGATAGCCTTGCTACGACAGGTAGATTTTTTGTGGTAATATGTGAATATCAAAAACATTAAAACAATATTCTAAAATATTGCAAAAATTCCATGCATAAGAAATTCATGAATTTTTTTTTGTAAAGACTACGCTAATCACACTTTTTTTTGACTCACCCTGTACTTAATGTATTTGTGTATTCAGTGTCCGAATTTAATGAATTTAAGCCGCGTCTCAAATATCCACCAAAAACCAGTTTAAATTTAGCGCCGGCTTAAATTTAAAAAAAAAAAAATTTAAGCCGGGGCTCAAATTCTTTAAATTCGGCCTCGGGGAGTTTAAAATGTTTTATGGGCTTTGTCTTATTAAAAAATATTTAAATCATGATTTCCATGAGAGATTTAGCCCCCCTGAAATATTTCCATGAGAGATTTAGCACCCCTGAAATATTTCCATGAGAGATTTAGCCCCCCCTGAAATATTTCCATGAGAGATTTAGCCCCCCTGAAATATTTCCATGAGAGATTTAGCCCCCCTGAAATATTTCCATGAGAGATTTAGCCCCCCTGAAATATTTCCATGAGAGATTTAGCCCCCCTGAAATATTTCTATGAGAGATTTAGCACCCTTGAAATATTTCCATGAGAGAATTAGCCCCCCTGAAATGTCAAAAAAGGCTTTAAGCCCCCCCCCCTGTATTGTATACGCAACTAAATAATGCTTTACATATGTACTTTCCACGTCAATCAGGATCTTTTAAATACATTATTCACCGTTTGGTTTGGTGTAAAAAAAAACCATGGCGGACTTTTCGAGGATTTTCGGGTGCTCCACGTGGGTACAATTACAAATCAATTATTTAAAACTACTTACACACTTGCAGAACTTTCCCGCCCACTGTTATCAGAGCCTAGAGAAAAAAAACAAAGAAATTTTTAAATTTAAAAAATTAATTTTTTGTTAATACAAATTAAAAATGTACCTGACACCAGCATCTTGGGCGGTACCAAAGCTCCCCGCCTCCCAGTCATCATTGAGGCTAGATCCTCCCCCTCTCCTTCAGTCTCACACTAAATTGTTAAAGGGCGTAACACAAGGGCGTACACAGAAATAAATCTAGATTAAATTAAGAAAATCTGGTTTAAATTTCAGGTAAATACAATTATTCAGTTTCAGACATTATAGTCCAATTACCTAGCAAATAAAAAACAAAAAATTGGATTTTTTCTTCAAATTCATTGACTTTTTTACTGAAAATGTTAAAAGAAATTTTTGAAAATTTGCATCTCAGCAGTCAGCTTTAAATTAAAATTCATGAAATTAAAATCTTTTAAAGGAATACAATTTTTTAAGTAAAAATTTAATAACGTAATTTTTTATATCAGACAAAATACGTGAATCTAAGATGAGTTAGTATCTGATGAGAATAGAAAAATAAGAATTCTTTTTTCTTTTGTTAAAAAGTCCAAATACCGCATTAAAATAGTTATTTTGTGATCTATTTTTAAGTGTAGGTGCGCACCGCGGATGCTTAATTTTTATTTAGAAAGCCAGATTTCTGTTTCTGCTTAAGGATAGAGGGGGGGGGGGAGAGAATTCGATTTGCCCTCCCCCTTCCTTTTTAAAATATGCCTTTATTTTTAAGTGGATTTTATTTCGGAGATTAATTTTTTTCCAACGTATTTTATCAGTGAAATGATAAATTAAAATACTTAAAAAACAGCTCAAAGCAACAAAAATTGGAATTTTCTTAACTCAACTTTGAGTATGCTGATGAACATTATTTTAAATCTTTAAACCTTAATCTAAACGATTGCTTCAAAAATGAAGAATATTTGGCTGATTTTTGTTATCGAAATTATTTCCTTGTGTCTTGAATTCGGATGTGATTTAATAAATCTTTTTAGATTAAGATTGACACAAAGGAGCATATAACTTCCCCGCCAAACAACTAGAATTTCCAAAAATATTGGCAACCTGATAGTGCACACACCTATCATATTTCAAATATTAGCAACCTAATAGTGCATACACCTATAATATTTCAAATATTAGCAACCTCATAGTGCACACACCTATAATATTTCAAATATTAGCAACCTCATAGTGCACACACCTATAATATTTCAAATATTAGCAACCTGATAGTGCACACACCTATAATATTTCAAATATTAGCAACCTCATAGTGCACACACCTATAATATTTCAAATATTAGCAACCTAATAGTGCACACACCTATGATATTTCAAATATTAGCAACCTAATAGTGCACACACCTATGATATTTCAAATATTTGCAACCTAATTGTGCACACACCTATGATATTTAAAATATTAGCAACCTAATGGTGCACACACCTATGATATTTCAAATATTAGCAACCTGATAGTGCACACACCTATGATATTTCAAAGAATAGCAACCTAATAGTGTACACACCTATGATATTTCAAATTGACTATTTGATCAAGCAGAATATATTAAATGTTTACAACATTAGATTTTAAGTTTGAGGCAAGTAATCAATTCCAATAAATTAAAAAAACCCTTTGTTTAAAATTTTTGATGGATATTCCAGTTATATTGGCACTGACCTCTGTATTTACATCTGTTTCATCTTCATCCTCTGCAGTCGGCATATTAGGGGAGGGTAGACTCATGTAGGCAGGACGGGATACACTAGATATATTATATATATTGGTAGGACGGGATACACTAGAAATATTATATATTATATATATGTAGGACGGGATACACCAGATATATTATATATATAGGTAGGACGGGATACACTAGATAGGGATGAAGTGAACTGGGCTCCTCTGTCACTGCAGGTACGCCAAACCTTGAGATCCATCCGTGGAACATGGTGGAGGCACACTCCGCCGCAGAAATCCCAGT
>NW_019396867.1:135404-160287 GCF_000591075.1 Eurytemora carolleeae | reverse complement strand
ACTTCTGTACTTTCAATATAATTTTCGCATAAAATTTGGGAATTTTATCTGTAATATGTAGAATTGGATCTAAAATATTTGTTTTCAAAAATAAACATTTTTAAATGACATTTTTTACTCAAAATATATAAAATCCAAATTTTAGATCAAATTCCACAATTTTCCCGAAATAATTGGAATTTGGTCTAAAATTTTTTTTAGATCTAAGTCTACTTAGATTAGATTCTTTTAGATCAAATTGCCCTTAGATCAAAAGGATTATAGATCGATTTCCTATGCACCCTTCACACTATTCACACTATTATAAAGTGCACCTTTTAAACTCACATGGGTGCCCAATCACATATACATAGGTTTATACTAGTATTCCAAAAGTAAGAAAGTAAGAAAAAACAAAAGAAAATCCTCAATTTTTTCCTAAATTTCAACAGAGTTAAAGAAAATCTACCGAAATCGTTTAAAAATATGCTCAGCTTTGTACTTAATCGTGTATATAGGAGACCCATGGTTTCTTGCTAAACAATTTGCCTCGAACAATTTTACAATTTTCAATGCAAACTACCAAAACTACCAAAAAACAAAAACTAAAACTGATGTTTTCTTAAATCAATATTCATGAAAATCAATAATCATTTTGTTTTCTTGTACATACGTATTTTTTTCATTCAACCTGTTTTCTGTTGTTTACAGACAGGCAACAGCGTCGCATATAGCGATACAAGGATTTCAATTTCGATTGATATAAAGCCTTTAAACCGCATGGATACACCTAAACATATAAAGAAAAAAAGATTTGTCAATAAAAGAGCTTCTCTTTAATTACTTGTAAATTTATATTTCAAAAAAAGCTTTTTAACAATAAAAATTAGATAAAAAATCGTCTTCAAAGTATTGATATAATCGCCGATCACCGTAGCAGCAACGGGATCAAATTTAGTGATAATTTGTTTTTAAAACATAGAGGGCAAGATGCATTCGGTTTAATGATAAAAATTCAGCAATCTTTAAACTTACGGATTTTTTTCTACTTTTTCGTTGAAAACGCATAAACCAAGAAAATGCGGGAATTCACAGTTCTCTGGTATGAGGACGGAACTGTAAAATCCCTGTGATTTAGTTCTTATGGTTTAAAACAGAGACGTATTTATTTGTTACCTTTCATTACTTAAGTATCTATCAAACTCTAAAGTTTGCTTTTTAGCCACATTTTGACACGTCTCATTTAAATGGCTCTCTTTAACACCAGCTTTACGAATATTCGAATATATGAAATATTCGAACAGATAAAATTGACAAACCAAGCTTTCTTTAAACTGTTCATTTTCATTTGTGAGTTTTCTGTAAAGGTGACTCGGGCATTTCTTGCTTAAAAGAAACAATCGAGAAGATTACAGAAATAAACACTTGTAAAGTCAGGAAATCGACATTGTTTCCACATTTTTTTGTAAAGCATGGATCAGATTTAAAATCTAGAACTTTAAGAATAATTTCATCACCCTCCAGTGCAAAGATTGCAATGTCCGATTTACAACGGTACCCTAAAAAGCTTTGTCCGATCTAGTATGAATTAGATGTTATGTCACGCACCTCTGACCCTTCAGTAAAAGTAAATTCAACCTAAAGTCTGACTGTGTCAACCTTGTTGCACCTGGTAGTCCTATTGAGTGTCTGCTTTCTTTATCCAATGTCCGGGCGATACAGTACAAACTGGGACCGGAAAGATTGACCCGGCTCGGAAATTCAAATGTACTACGGCTGTACTGTTTAGTGTTCATTTTCATTTGTTGTTTCGCGCTAAAGTAACTTGCGCATTTCTTGCCATAAAGAAATTATAGAGAAGTTCAGAGAAATAAACACTTTTAAAGTTAGAAAAACGATTGTGGGTTTATAAACTTTTTTGAACACAATGAGGTTTCCAAGTGTTAGGACTATCTGTTATACTTGAAATTACTTCTCTAAATATCTTTGAATTCTTGAGAAACTTACAAAATATTGTAATAACCAAGCTGTAGAGTATTTGTGAAGCTTATCAAATATGTGGTTTGGAAAACTTCAATATTTATTTAAAGACCACATTACATGACAATATGTCAAGAGTTATACATACAAGGACTCGTGTCGTGTGGCTCGAATGATAAGATGCAGCTAGGTAATAGATTATTTTATAATTTTCTAATCTACAGATTTAGTTTAGTTTCATACGTCCCCCAATTCTCATCTACATATACTCCAGATTACAGCTTATCATATATCATTGATCAATGGATAGATGGAAAGATTGATAAGAGAGAAAATCTGGCGCCTGGCACAAACTAAATACTAGGAAACATTTCATTCCATTATTTACTATCATTGTTGTTTATTTGGATGCAACATGTGAAAATTAGTAGAAAGATAAGTTTCATATTTTGGTGGGTTGAACTAGATGTGGAAGAGACATGACTGAAATATTAATGCCCCGTTCCGGCCCAATATATTGTAAAGGGAGACTTCTCCAAACCTTTAAACATAATATTCAATTAGGTTTGATTTGTCTACCATAACTTGGTTAAATGTTACTAGCTGTGTAACTGAATGTAAATTTTGTTTTTTCCATTGAAAAGAAAAAAAGCCCCTTTAACAACGCTACCTATAGACGGTGCCAGACCCTTTAAATGTATGTTTCATTTTGGACAAAATTGTAGTTTTTTTCTGGCTTTACAAGTGTTTATTTTGACAATTTCCTCACAAATCTGCAGGTCACTTTTACAGAGAAATCACAATTGAAAAAAAACTATTTTAAACGTTAAAAACTACCATATCTCGTGAATCTGACATGCCACGCCATAAATGAAAAATTACCAAAGATAAGTAGAATTTCGTTCAGATTTCGACAGTTTTAGTTTTATCTAAAAAGGCAGACCAAATTTTGGAAATGGTATGAATAGGTTGTGATTATTGTTTCAAGAATCATACGTATTAAAGTAGGTTGACGACTGAATGTCTAAACTATGTTCAAATATCAAAGACGACTTTTAAGTCGTCATGCTACTGTGATAGTTTGGGGAACAGTCTCTACCTAAACATTGCAAGTTGTCACTGTTTCCAATATCTAATCTGTTAATACTAATAGCTTTATTATCCGATTATTAAACCAGTTGGAGCGTATAGCTTATAGACTTAAAGTAAATATGCATTGTGTCCTAACAAAGTTTATGCTGTAAAGTTTATATATTTTAATTCTAAAAAATTCCGGAGTTTTGAATTTGCAAAAAAATCATTTCAATGACTTTTTTAAAGTTTTAATGTGAATAAAATCAATATGACAAAAAACAGGAAGTCAAGGAAAGTAAATATCCCCACCTGCCTCAGATTTATGATGTATATCATATTTTGTGACACACTCCTTTTTAAATGGAAGATTCTGAGTAGAAGCTGAAATATCCGAATTAAACCATATTTCTTATTTAGTTTCAAATTTAACGCATTCTAGATATGTACAATGTACATAGAGTACACTCAGTTATTCACAAAAGAAAAATTGTGTTAATTGAAAAAAATACGCGTGATATTGATATTATAAAAGATTTTAATATAAAAGGAATTGAGTCTTTGCCACAAACTCTGATTTTCTAATCACTATATCTTTGGAACCAAATTTTGCGGACCTTCGATATTTCAAACTATGAGTTCTGTTAAATCAAATAATCAGAGTTTAAAATATCAAAGGTTTACAACATCGGGTTCTAAAGATATTGTGGTTTAAATATTCGATTTTGTTACAAAGACTCAATTCCTTTGAATTCTTTAAAGCATGCAAAATTATTTTCCTTTTTTTAAATTATTGTTCACCTCTCCTTAAAAGCGCTTTATGCAATTAACGATTTTGTTTCTCTAAAAAATGACAACATGCGATCTCTGTTGAAATAAGTTATCTTTTAAAGAAAAAGCTGAAATGACACAATACTTTAATAATAAACTTTATTCCGATTTTTTTAGAATAAGCTGGGAGAGAAAATATAGCGTAATGCAATAATAACCAAAATAATTTTCTGACTTTCTTTCAAACTGATTTTTTCACTTTATCAGGCCACTGAACTGTCATTCATTTCCATCTCAAATATTTTTCTTCTTTTTGGCAATCATTGTTTCAAATTCTCACCAATGCAAATATTCAAAAATTATGAAATTTTCACATACAGACACCGGCCTTTGATCAGCCTTCAAATTGGCTAATTTGGGTTAATCTTCCCCCCTCTCACAAGGAAGTGAACCCCCGGATGCCATGAGCCTCCACCATGCAGACATGAGAGCCTCCCAGATTTTCTAAACAGACCAAGTCTCCGCCATGCAGTAAGAGCCTCCGCCAGTTAGTGGTTTATGAAACTTGAAACATTTCTTCCGCCAAAAGGAAGGCATTTTGAGAAAAAATTCTGATAGTAATTTTATTTGATATTTTATAATCTTTGATTTAAGCGATACCTTTATTGAAATTATTATTAGATTAAAGGGAGTGTTCGCGAAAAAATGAAAGGGGGTATAGGCTTAATGCGATAAAAAAGCGCTTTTGATCGCTTCTAATCTTACTTCTATCTGTTGCGTCTATAAGGAGAAAATTGTTAAAAACGACTAATACCGAAGAACGCAGTATCCATACAAATTCAGAAAAATGCAACTTACGACATAGACCGTAAAAAAATCTATTTAATTTCAAACAAATCATTTAGATATTACACCATATGGTTATCGATTATCTTTCGCCACATTTGTATAGTGGATTTTTCATAATATATTTTGATTTTATTTTTTAAAATAACATTTAGCTTCCAACTTGTTTTCGAACATTCCTGGAAAATATGAAAATGTCGTCTTCATTACCAAAAATCCTCGAAACAGGAATAAATGTTTTTATAAGTAACTCTCAGATCATAACAATTAAAACATATTATGAAAAATCAATTATATTCAAATGTGGCGAAAGATAATCGATGACCATAGGGTATAATATTTGAATGATTTGTTTGAAATTAAATAGAATTTTTTACGGTCTAAGTCGTATGTTGCATCTTTCTGAATTTGTATGGATACTACGATCTTCGGTATTAGTCGTTTTTCACAATTTTCTCCTTATAGACGCAACAGATAGAAGTAAGATTAGTAACGATCAAAAGGGCTTTTTTATCGCATTAAGCCTATACCCCCTTTCATTTTTCGCGAACACTCCCTTTAAGATAATCAAAAATTTGAAATTAACAAATAATCGTAATCTAAATATTTTTTATTATTGCCTGAATCAAAGATTAAAACAAAATAACTAAGTTCAATTCAGATATAAATTTCCAAATAATCTCCTTACTGCGTAAGAAATGTTTTATTGTAAAACATAGATCTTATAAACCACTTTATTATGAGTCAATTTAAGTTACAAATCATGACAATCAATAAACAACACTAATCTTAAGTAAAATCCTGTGCCAAAATGTTTAATTAAAAAAATGAAAAAATTTCCAGATTACATGAAAAAACCAAGAGTTATAAGGAAGCTGTTCTGTATAGCGGAGGCTCGTTTACTACATTGAGGAGGCTCTTACTGCACGGCAGAGGCTCGGTCTGCCTAGCAAATCTGGGAGGCTCCTGTCTGCATGGCAGAGGTGTAGCAAAAAGCGCGTAAACATGATATTTTGTAAACTTGCAGTACGTTGTACGTCATAAATGATTTAATGTTTTAAACTTAGTCATAATGAGATAATTCATTAAAACTGCGTTTCAATCGAATACTTAACATGATTAGCTGAAATCAGGGGACATACGTACTTAAATTACGCTATAAAAAATGGGCAGAGATAGATTAACTATAGAGGGTCACAGCGTCCGGGGGTTCCCTCCCTCCTCCCACAGTAAAGGAGCAAATAAATGAATATAAACTAGAAATAGTAGATTTCAATATTTTGTTTACATTATAGGAAGGTACTGAACGTTCTAGGCCGGAGGTTATAAAAAACTTTCAGTTAATTTCTTCAATAAGCTGCAGTACACGTTGTTTGTATACTGTATATTTCTTGTTGATTTTAAAGAAAGTTCATTGTTTACAAACAATATGTACTGCAGCTTATTGGAGAAATTAACTCAAAGTTTTTTTAACCTCCGGCCTAGAACGTTCAGTACCTTCCTATGCAAACAAAATTTTGGAATCTATTACTACAAGGTTGTAATGCAAGGAAACTTAATTGCAGTTGCGTAACTCTGCGTACATATTGAAACCAGTTCTCTCTGGGCGGAATTTGTAAACAAAAATAGATGCATCAGTGTTTGTTTAGTATCCGTGGAGGATAAAAGCATTTAATTTTGATAATTTTGATAATTCACATAATAGTTTCCTATGACCAGAATATTTCATTGATTACTTATGTAAAAGATGGATCACATGTCAGGCTTCAACACCCGTCTTGTGTTACCACCCAGTGACAGTATACTGCAGTACAAAAGATGCGTACACCTCGGAAATAACTTTCCTTGCATTAAATCCTTGGTTTATATCTTTATTATTTAAGTACAACAAGTACAACTGTACGCAAAACTTATGGAGCTTATTTAGGAGTTAAGTCAAAATTAGTTACTTTATATTAATATTAGTGATAATTAAGGTGTAGATTCACTTTGTGCGTTATTTTGTCCTTCAACAAATCAGAGAAGGGAGGGGAAGGGAGAGGAAGGGAGGGGAAGGGAGGCGAAGGGAGGGGAAGGGAGGGGGGATTTTAGAGTGGCCGCCGTTTCCCTGTATTGAGGATATTACTACCAATGCAAAAATCCCGATTCTAATAAAATTGTATCTTTTTGAATTCCTGGAATAAAACGTTGAACCGAACAGTACTAGGCTCCGTTCAACCCAGAGTTGATTGAGTCAGTATGAGTTCAAACCTCCGAGAGGAGAGTCGTGAAACTAGTAGCTCCAACCAACCGGAGAAAATTCTTCTCTCACAATCATCATACGTATTTCAAGAGCATATAGTCCTATCGGAGCAAAATATTGAAACTGATGCTAACTCTTGTCTGGGTCTAACTTCTGCCAACCCGTATAAAACTGATGAGCAAGGGTAAAACATGTATAGAAATATATTAAGCATATTCGGTTAATGTGAACGATATATAAGGAAAGAATAATTATTTTATCAATTTTTTATCTTTAAATGTGTGAAGCAAGTGGAATACATTTCTGACACCAGAGATATTTATTTACAGGAGAAAATTAATTTTTAGCTTCTCAATTTTAAAAACATAAGCGATGGAGGGGAAAGGGCCGTTTAAAGCTTTTTGAATAAAGAGTGAAAGGGGTCCGTTTATCATTTCCAGAGTTGTGAATTTGAATTTGACAAGTTGTAAGATCACATGGTCAAAACCGGAAAACTTCTGAGACGTGATTTCTTCGTTAGATATATATATATCTATATATATATACAATCAGATTATTTATATCTATATGATAGTTTTATCACATTTCACAATAAGAATATATAGGTTAGTGGAGGTTAGTTTTTAAATTGAATTTACGAGCTGAAATAGAAGCTTATCTTAGACACTGTATCAAATACGGTATCCAATGTCTTTTTATGTACACTGCAACAACTCGTTTCAAATAATTCAAATTCATGTTTTGTGATTGTTAACCAAAAAACTAGATGTTTACAAAATTTGCATATATTTTAAGAAAAAAGGCTGTTATTATTGAATACCCTAGATGGTTCAAATATGTTAACACTATTAAAATGTGTTGGTTTTGTATTTTCTTTTCTGGCAATCCATTATTAACAAATCTATTTTTGATTTAATGTTTAAATTGATTGCAACCTTACAGAAAATAATATTTTTCTGAGTTCTGATGTAATTTTAAAACTTATTTTAGTTAATACCAGTTGATTAAAATTATCGTAAACATGGAAGTTTAATGTAAACGGTGATCTCAAGAAGAAAGGTCACATGCATCAATATTTCCCTAATTTACCTAATCTAATTTATAAAGTTTGTTTAGATTAATTGATGATGTAAGCGATTTATGGGAGTGTAGTTCTACTAGTCGGTCAACCCAATCCAATCCTCAGATCCAAACCAATTCATACCAACCAAATCAAACCTTCAATGAACCAAACTGTCAACCAAACCTGACTCAGTGCAACTCTTCAAACCAGAGTAAATCAATTTCTCTGAAAGATCAAATTCAATCAATTTTGTTGGATGACGATCACTCCCAATCCAGATCCTCAATACTAGGCCACCAAGGTAAACATACAAACTTATAACTATCATGGTTTACACAGGGTGACACACAAAGAATGAGACTTCAGAGACGACTGTACGAAATTTCCCTCATTTCCCATCATTTAATTTAAAGAGTTTCAGATCGTCTTCACAGTCTCATCTTTTGTGGGTAAACCTGTATCCTATGAATGGATTCTATTAGTTACGTTTATAAGTAATGGTATGCTTAATATTTAGAACCGACGACCCATAATAGTTACATAATTTTACAATTCATAATATAATTACATAATTGTAATAAATCCTCATAAACACAAGAAAATATTGATAATTTTTGCCTGTTAATAGAAATGAAATATTCAAAAACTGCATTAAATGGGATTTTAATTGTATCATTTTAATCCAATGTTTTTTTAGAACTGTATCCTATGGATTGTATACTATATTTAAAACTGTATCCTATGGATTGTATACTATATTTAGAACTGTATCCTATGGATTGTATACTATGTTTAGAACTGTATCCTATGGATTGTATACTATATTTAGAACTGTATCCTATGGATTGTATATTATATTTAGAACTGTATCCTATGGATTGTATACTATATTTAGAACTGTATCCTATGGATTATATACTATATTTAGAACTGTATCCTATGGTTTGTTTACTATATTTAGAACTGTATCCTATGAATTGTATACTATATTTAGAACTGTATCCTATGGATTGTATTCTATATTCAGAACTGTATTCTATGGATTGTATACAATATTTAGAACTGTATCCCTATGGATTGTATTCTATATTTAGAACTGTATCCTATGGATTGTATATTATATTTAGAACTGTATCTTACGGATTGTATACTATATTTAGAACTGTATCCTATGGATTGTTAGAACTGTTTCCTATGGATTGTAAACTATTTTTAGAACTGTATCCTATGGATTGTATATTATATTTAGAACTGTATCTTACGGATTGTATACTATATTTAGAACTGTATCCTATGGATTGTATATTATATTTAGAACTGTATCCTATGGATTGTATTCTATATTTATAACTGTATCCTATAGATTGTATACTATACTCAGAACTATCCTATGGATTGTATTCTATATTTAGAACTGTATCCTATGGATTGTATGCTATATTTAGAACTGTATCCTATGGATTGTATACTATATTTAGAACTGTATCCTATGGATTGTATACTATATTTAGAACTCTATCCTATGGATTGTATACTGTATTTAGAACTGTATCCTATGGATTGTATACTATATTTAGAACTGTTTCCTATGGATTGTAAACTATTTTTAGAACTGTATCCTATGGATTGTATTCTATATTTAGAACTGTATCCTATGGATTGCATACTATATTTAGAACAAGAACTGTATCCTATGGATTGTATACTATATTCAGAACTGTATCCTATGGATTGTATATTATATTTAGAATTGTGTCCAATGGATTGTATTCTATATTTAGATCTGTATCCTATGGATTGTTTGCTTGATCTACCGTTCACTGATACTGAAGATCTACCCTGGCTTGAAACAATTCCCCCTCTAAATGAGAATTATTCAGGAAAAGCGCGAAAAATATTTTTATTAGCTGCAGCTTCTAGTTTAAAGGGAGTGTTTCCAAAAAATGAAAAGGGGTATAAGCTGAGCCTGAATTGAATTTGATATTGATCGCTACTAGTTTTACTTCCATTTGTTGCGTCTCTAAGGAGAAAATGGTTAAAAACGACTCATGCATTATCTCACCTAGATCGTAGATAATTTAATTAAATTTAAAACTACAAGTAATGATTGTAGAATTCACTTCTGGGTATTCCTATGAAGTATTAATATAATAATCTTGTTTTTTTACGATGTATTTTGGAGGAACATCTATTTTTTTCAAATCGTTATCAATATCAAAGCTAAAAGCTATGCAAGCACATCAGCAATATTTTATTCGCTTGATTTAGAAGGTTTAAGTGAGGTGTCAAAAAGAAAAAGAAAAGATCTAGGTGAGAAAAGATTTTTTTTCCAGTGATGGGTTAATTACAATGCACATTTTACAGGATGTTTCAGTCATCAACTTACTTTATTATGATTAATGAAACAGTAACCAAAACTTTCTCCTAGTCTCCTGGCATTTTCAAAATGTGGTCTGCAGCCTTTGTATTTTTATTTTTACCGGAGATAATAAGAATATCGTTCAGATTTAAATTTCGTTAAAAAAAACCAAAAATTGTCGAAATCTGACCGAAATTCTTCATATCTCGGGTAATGAAAGCACAAACAGACAGACAGAATTTTGGAAATGCCAGGTCTAGGGGTATTATGTGATAATCAATTATAGAGTTTTAATTTGAATTTAAAATTAGGTTGACAAATACAAGCAGCAAAATACATTCAAGACGACCTACAAGTTGTCTTGCCACGGTCATGTTTCGTGGGACACCCTGTACTACAGTACTACATTTTAACCCCCCCCCCCCCGCATATTTTCGCTACTGCTGGCTCCATTATAATATACACTTCCCCCGAGGGAGAAGAATAAGATAAAACACGTGTTATCTGTATGCAGACATATGTATGGGGGGGGGGGAGAATAAAAAGATTGGATTCATCAAAAAACAAACTTGCAATTGCACGGAATCGTAAATATAAGAAAACAGACAGAAAAAAATCCGTACAGTCGTCTCTTGGGTCTCTTCTTTTGTTAGTAACCCAGAACAGTGTACTTTTTATGCACATAACTAATTTTCCTTATTCATTTTTTTAATGTTTTTCAATCTTTATAAATTGTTGTGTTTTAATAGCTTTATCCTACTTGACTGCACATGCATAATGCACAATAAATGTGTAATCATTTTCCGTTTTCCTAGAACCTGGAGATATTTGTCTCAGTACAGATATATAGACATGAGACAGGAGTGGGAGGGAACCCCTGGCCGCCATTAGCCTCCCATCATCAAGATTTTCATCATCAAGCCTCCGCTATGTAGCATAAATTTCATACTAAAACTTCACAAGTTTTTTACGCGAAAAGGAAGATATTAAAAAACAAATTATAAAGTAAATTTGATTAGATTTGTTTATATCTTTGATTTTAAGGATGCCTTGTTTTGAAAAATTATTTATGTTTAGATTAGAAAATTTAACAAACAGGTATTTCTTACGTCAAAGATTTAATAAATCAAATCAAATTTGTTTTCATAATATCTTCCTTTTCCCGTTGAAAATAGGCAGTAACAAATTTATATAAAATTTATACTGCCTAGCGGAACGCTCACTGCTGCATAACAAATCTGTGAGGCTCATGATTGACTGGGGTTCCCTCCCTAGATAAGAGACAGAAGAATTAGATTGACTGGGGTTCCTTCCCTAGATAAGAGACAGAAGAATTAGATTGCCTGAAGTTCCCTCCCTAGATAAGAGACAGAAGAATTAGATTGCCGGGGGCTCCCTCCCTAGATAGGAGACAGAAGAATTAGATTGCCAGGGGCTCCCTCCCTAGATAGGAGACAGAAGAATTAGATTGAGTTTCACCTTGCTAACAATTTGCTTCTATTTAGCCAGTAAAGTATTAGCATAATTCAAATATATAAGGAGAAATATAAAGGGTTTGGATAGAAATCAAACTGAATAGAATTCCTTATTTTTTGTAATTGAAAACATACATATTTTAGACAAAGACGACCTAATGCGGACCCTTAGCTGTGATAGTGGGTTCACTGAATCAGAAGAAAATGAATTTTCTCCGTTTCAGGAGTATTTAATTCCAGGAAGGTCTTTTTCATCGCAGGACTATTTCTCCACCTTCCAGGATACACTGGAGAAAATGGGAGAGGAGAAGGAGACTATGGAGGATGGAGAACAAGAAATAAATGAGGATTTTTCCCTGGATTTTCTTCTTGAATCCTCAAGGTTGGTGGAAGACCATAGTCTTGAGAATCTAGAAACTAAACCTGGCAGAGACTCTGAGATTTGTGAAACTGATTGTGATATAACTTATTGTGATTCAACGACAATTAGTTCAAGTCCCTCCTCTCCCACACATTCTTCTTTTATTCCGTCGTCCCCTTCTTCTTTTACTCTACAATCATCATCACACTTTGCATCCTCCTCTTCCCCCCTTTCTACAGGGTTCTCATCTCTTCTTCCATGTACTCCCCCCTACTCCCCGCTCTCAAGCTCCCCCAGCTCCTCATTTAGCCTGGACTCCTGGTCTTCGGATGAGTGGAGAGGAGAAGGAGGATGGAGAGATGGAGAATGGAAAGGGGAAATAAAAGAGTATGATTGGACAAATAGAAAAGAATCATTAGAGGTAGATCTTTTCTTTTATCGCTTTTTGAACGTCATCAACGACACATGATTCCCTAACAAATGGGTTGTTACGTGGCATAACGTCCCTTGGGACAGAAATGTAAAAAACCACCCGCTCTACAAAGTTTTCATGAATAAATCGCGCATTTTCATTATTCGAATTATTTAATATATGAGGTGAACTACTATAGGTGCTTGGGGTCAACCTGGAAACTCTGATGTCTGTTGAGAGTGTCAATATCAAGATAGAAGATGATTTGGAAACTATGTCAGCAGTTCAAAGTATCACATCAGCAGGTATAAAGCAAACAATGTGGTGGCTTACGGAAGCGGTGGGTAGTTTTGGTTGGTCTTAGATACTTTCCCATAGGCATTTTTCCAAGGGCAACATCCCAAGCGACAATTTCTCAAGTGGTAACCTTCCAAATGTAATTTCCCAAGCGGCAGCTTCCCAAATGTACATTTAGGTTAGGCCTTGTGTGGTGCCGCAGGCTGCGATTGGGGCTGAGCGCTGCGACTAGGAGGGGTTAAGGGGCCGAGTGCTGTGGCTAGGAAGGGTTAAGAGCCGAGCGCTGCGACTAGGATGGGTGAAGTGGCCGAGCGCTGTGGCTAAAACAGACTAGTGAGCGATCGCTGCAGTTTGAACTGAGTTGGAAAGTTGCCGTTTGGGACACTGCACTATACATTTGGGAAGTTTCCGTTTGGGAAAATACCCTTTGACAGCTGCCGCATGAAAATTGCACATTGGGAAAGTTGCCACTTGGGAATATACCCGTTGAAAGGTGCCGCTTGGGAAAATGCCCCTTTGTATTTTATTGGGATATATTTGCCTGTAAAAAAATACTACCAAAAATCTTAGTCTACTAAAATCTCATGAATTAATTTCTTATGTTTAAACCACTCTTGATTTGTATAGATCTTTGTCAAAAATATTAGGATTGTCAATTGGTTGAAAGCATGCACTGTTGTCGAATTTAAAATTGTTGTTTGGCTAAAACAAAACATGTTCTGTTCTTGAATGACATTAAAAAATAACCCCCCCCCCAAAAAAAAAAAAAAATAAAAATAAAATAGAATCACAATTTTCAGATCCTGTCCGCCATTTTGAGGAAAAGTTCCCTATCCGAAGGAAAACGACAAGTGAAATAGGATATAATCTACATATGGCTTGTCACGACTACACTCCAAACATTGGTGGGAAAGCAGTTTCATCAGTGCGCCAACATTCTTATAGGTAAATAATTCGAAGATTTCCAGCACTCATTATCTTTTATGTCTCGAAATTGGTATTGGGATTGCTATTTGTATTGCAATTGCTATTGCTATTGCTATTGATATTGCTATTGCTATTGGTATCGGTATCGGTATCGATATTGGTATCGCTATAATCGCTATCGATCCTATTGCGATCGGTATCGGTATCGGTATCGCTATTTTATTCCACAAGCAATGCCGGGCCCTTCAGCTGGGTGTTATTATTATTGTTATTGTTTTCTTGCAAAAAACCAATTTTTTTAGAAAGCGCGGCCAGCCAAATTTAGATGGAGACTACCTTGCTCATGGGACCGGAATACCCAGAAGAAATGCTCCACCTAAGACGCACATTAAGGTATGATATCAATAATATTTGTCATCAGTATAATTAAGTTTTCCCCATTCGTGTTAAAATATTTAATTACTAGGCTTTCAGGGCTCTTAGCGTCCATATTCTATCTCGTTTTTAAACATTTTCTCTTTGTATAAATTGTAAAACAAAAACAAATAAAAGTTCGCGGATTTTATAAAATGAATTCGTGGAGTTTCAAACTTTAATGAAAATCCAATTTAGTCGGAGGCTAATTTTTGAATTTTTGAACATCAATAACCCTTCTCTGTGGTCATGAGGTCCCACACAAAATTTGGACCCGAATGTTTTAGCCGCTTCGACGTTAATAGGATACAAATAAACAGACAGACAAGTAAATTATTTATTTACAAGGCTTTTAGCCTTTAGGGCTCTTCGCGCCCATCTTCAATTTCATTTGTAAACATTTTCTCTCTGAAAACATTGTGAAACAAAACAAAAAATTTCGCGGATTTTATTAAAACATATCGTGGATTTTCAAAATTTTTAAAAATCGATTTTTGTTAGAAGCAAATTTTTGAAAATTCGATCATCCTATAAACTTTCCCTGGGGTCACGCTAGGTCCCACAACAAATCGGTTCAGCTGTTTTGCAGACGTTTATCGGATACACACAGACAGACAGACACCCAGACAAACAAAGTAAGAATAGAAGATATATATTAAGTATTGATCTCTGTTTGTTTGTATTTTATAACGATCAGGAATCCTTGAACCGATTTGCCTCAAATTTGACGGAGAACCTCTGAAGCACCACAAAATTCTTATAAAGACAACTTTGTTTCAATGCATAGCTGGATTCTCTAGCTAGTAACCAATAGATTATATAGTTCTAACCGTTGATTTTAACTTGATTAATTAATTGTAAATTAACTCATTCTTATCATACATGAGTAAAATACACGGCTTTGTGGGTCGAGAATATTGAATTTCAGTAATAGTAAACTTTTGTAAATTCAAATATATCATCAATTCGCAGAGATTCGTGTCTTGGTAGGATATTATTAACATATAAAGGGTGTCCCCCGAAAAACGGCTTAAAGGTCGTCTTTGATCGGTGAAAAAATTTACGTTATTTATCCGTAAACTAAATTTAAGAAGTAAAATTCTAGGTAAAGGCAAGGGTGTAATGCAAGGAAAGTTAATTGCGGTCGTGTAAACTCTGCGTACATATTTAAACCAGTTCTCTCTAGGCGGAATTTGTAAAAAAGAATAGATGCATCAGTGTTCGTTTAGTATCCGAGGAGGTTAAAAGCATTAAATTTTGATAATTTTGATAAATCACATAATAATAGTTTCCTAGCTATGACCAGAATATTTCATTGATTTTTTTATGTGATAGATGGATCCCATGTCAGGCTTTGACATCCGTCTTGTGTTTACATTACCGCCCAGAGACAGTACACTGCAGTCCAAAAGATGTGCACATTTCTGAAATAACTTTCCTTGCATTACATTCTTGGGTAAAGGCAGCTCCCACTTTTCGTAAACCTCAGGACTAGGAGGATTTTGTGGTTATTGTTTTAAGAATAATTAATGTATAAGAGGGTTGACAACTGATTGTCACAAATAAATCCAAAGATCAAAGATAACTTTCAAATCGTCTTGCTACTGTCCTGTTTCGTGGGACACCCTGTATTATCTTTGCTTCTTTTATAAGGAGGAAGACAAAGTATTTCCTTGTGATCATCCTGGATGTGGAAAACTTTATGCCAAAGCATCACATCTGAAAGCACACATGAGGAGGCATACAGGTAAACCACATTTATATAATTCAAATAATATTAAAGATTTTAAAAACTATTTTATTTCATTATAAATACTGATAAGAAATTTATAAATCTAAAATGGTGGTCCATAAAAGATATTTTTGATAATTTTTCATTTGTGAATACTGAATATATTTTCTCATTTGCAACGACTAACCCTTTAATAATATTTTTTTTTTATATAATCAATTATATGAGCTATTCGTTCAAATCGTTTGTTAATCGTTTTATATGCACTTAATTTATTCTGCAAAGAATATTTATCATCTAAATATGTATCTACAGTCCTTGTCGTATATATTAATATAATAAAGACGACTTTCTATTTAAATTTTGATTTCTACCGAGCATTCAAGCAGCAAGGAAAAACAGAAAGATATAAAAACAAATATTACCTGTCCATTAACAGCTGATTTTTTACTTGTTAACTTGTAATTTGAAAAAAAGCTTGTAAGAAGTCAAAACTTAAATAGAAAAGTCGTCGTCATTGTATTGTTATAAACGCCGACTACTTAAGGAGAAAAACCGTTTGTTTGTAACTGGTCTGGTTGTGGTTGGAGGTTTAGTAGGTCAGATGAACTAGCTAGGTAATCCCTACCTTTCTAATGCTTTAAAAACCTCAAATTTTTTACAGGAAAGGGGTAACGAAGCACCCAAAAAGCCAATTAAAAATATATATGTTTCAGAAACCAGTTGAAAATTCTGTTGAAAATTTCTCCTCTTTAGTCATAATTATTTCCAAATATTTTAATGATTATTAAGTTGGAATGAAATTATCTGAATCTTCTGAAAATCCCTCTGACCGTTAAAATGATTTAATACATTACATTACATTGCATTGCATTGCATTGCATTGCATTTCATTGCATTACATTGCATTGCATTAAAATAATTCGAAAAATTATATTTCAGACATCGCCGATCTCACTCTGGAGTTAAACCTTACAAGTGTCAAGTACGTTCATTTAAAAAGGAAATTTCATTAAATAAATGACAATCGACTAATATTGTTAAATTCAGGTGTGTAACAAACGGTTTGCAAGATCTGATCATCTAGATAAACACATAAAAATTCATAACAAGGATCACATACCATCCTCACTCTGTAACAATAGGCATTTCAGATAAATTATAGTTGGTTATTTTAAATTAGGCTCAATATTTTCTCTGAACTAAAATTCTAAGGCATTGTGTGATTGCCCTGATCACTCATCAGTTCCTTCTTTCATTCAAATCAATAAGATTTGCAAAAAAGTTGCCTTTTTCGAAAGAAAACCCCTGCTGAGCTGGAAACTTTAGAATTGATACCTTTAATAAGGCTCCAGTACAAAAAGTAGAATTACAAAAAGTAGAATTACAAAAAGTAGAATTACAAAAAGTAGAATTACAAAAAGTAGAATTACAAAAAGTAGAAATACAAAAAGTAGAATTACAAACAGTAGAATTACAAAAAGTAGAATTACAAAAAGTAGAATTACAAAAAGTAGAATGGCAAAAGGTAGAACGATCATAAAGTTGAAGATTAAAAGGTAACAACAATCAAAAGGTAAGAACGCTCAAAAGCTAAGGGAGAACATACAAAAGGTAGAACTTATAAAATGTAGAATGTACAAAAAGTAGAACGTTTTAAAGGTAGAATGTTCCAACTTTAATGTTACATTATAATTTGTTATCACAGAAGACAATTTTTTGGCCAAACGCTGTGGCCTCTTAAATGTTAAATAATGTGCGGTATCTCTCCTTATTTTGGGTAAAGCTAGGCTATGCCAATTTCCGGGCCGAGCGCTGCGGCTAGGATGGGCTAGGGTTCCGAACGCTGCGACCTATTAAATGTTGAATAATGAGCTTTCTCTCACCTTCTTTTGGGTAAGGTTGTGTTAAAAAAACTTCTGTGCCAAGCGCCGCGGCTAGAACAGGCTATTACTGTTACAAAATTTAAAGAAAAGTGCTAAATAAGAAGCGTGAGATATTCAGCAAAAATCAAGAATCAAAATTTAAGAGGCTGCAGCGCTTGGCTCCATAGCCTATCCTAGTCGCAGTGCTCGTCCCAGACATTCTCTTAACCCAACATAATATGTAACATTTTGTAATTTCGACATTTTGTACTAGTCGATTGTGACCAACCGCTTTATTTTGAATTCCAACAAGAAATACAGTTTAATGAATTTTTCAAAACAGTTTTGCTGATTTTACAATAAAAGTGGAACATTTTCTTGCTTCTCAAATTGGATAATTCTACTTTTTCAACATTTTACCTTTTGTAATTCTACCTTTTGTAATTCTACTTTTTGACCGTTTTACCTTTTTCTATGTTCTACCTTTTGTATGTTCTACCTTTTGTAATTCTACCTTTTGTAATTCTACCTTTTTTAATTCTACCTTTTGTAATTCTACTTTTTGTAATTCTACTTTTTGACCGTTTTACCTTTTTCTATGTTCTACATTTTGTATTTTCTACCTTTTGTAATTCTACCTTTTGTAATTCTACCTTTTGTAATTCTACCTTTTGTAATTCTACCTTTTGTAATTCTACCTTTTTTAATTCTACCTTTTGTAATTCTACCTTTTGTAATTCTACCTTTTGTAATTCTACCTTTTGTATGTTCTACCTTTTAACCATTCTACCTTTAGTAATTCGACCTTTTGTAATTCTACTTTGTGTAATTCTAACTTTTGTAATTCTACCTTTTGTAATTCTACCTTTTGTAATTATACCTTTTGTAATTCTACCTTTTGTATGTTCTACCTTTTAGCCATTCTACCTTTAGTAATTCGACCTTTTGTCATTATAGCTTTTGTAATTCTACCTTTTGTAATTCTACCTTTTGTAATTCTACCTTTTGTAATTCTACCTTTTGTACTACCTTTTGTAATTCTACCTTTTAACCATTCTACCTTTAGTAATTCGACCTTTTGTAATTCTACCTTTTGTAATTCTACCTTTTGTAATTCTACCTTTTGTAATTCTACCTTTTGTACTGGAGTCCTTATAATACCGATCGCTTAATCTGAATATTCACTAAAAAATTTTAAAGTTCCCGGCTTCTAATTGGCTGTTTCGGATTCTGCATACGTCACTCTGATATGTTGAATTGTAGACACTTTCCTAAAGATTAAAATAATCTTAAGATTAACAAAAAGAGTAGATCAAGCATTTATCTTGATATTCACAATATTCTAAAGTTTTCAGCTCGGAGCATTATTCATAAAAGACATATATATATATTATTCTTACTGTTTCGAGTAATGTATATACATTTCAATTCACCACTTTAATGATGAATATTTTTATTTCTTTAAGTAATGCTGATTAATCTGAATATGTTCAATTAGGCGACGAGGGCTCATCGGGAGTATCGGGGGGACTCATTCACAGATTATTCTAAAACCGCTTTTTTAATCCAAACTACGAAATTTTATATTCTTGTATTGAGTCAATAATAAATAAGGAGTGTAGGGGGTCTCAATGTAAAGGTACTGGAAACATAATTTCAAGTTACCGTCCATTTTTTAAGTGGCATTGTCCGATTCACAATTCCCACTAAAAAGCTCTGTCTGATCAAGTATGGATTATATATTCAAGTTTTTGTTTATGAAAACTGATTATTTTCATTTGTGGTTTCTGTTATGGCTGTCCAAGTTTAAGAATTAAATTATATTTTATTTCTCAACTAAGTTACAAAGGCTTTTGGAATACTTGGCATGCGGCTTCATTATGTTTCGATGAGACTCCCTTTATTTATTGTTTCTATAAAATACTCATTTAAATATACCAAAAACAACTTAAATGTAAAGTTCAAATGATAAATTCACTATTTTTAATGTTTCAGCCAGTCCAAAAAGCTGAAGAAAGTAAAACAGTTTGCGATAAAAAGACAAAATCTTAGAGATTGTGTTTATAGTGTGAAATTTTAAAACGTAGTTTTCTTCCATATTTTGCCGACGAATATTTTTTAGATCGTTATTTACAATTTAAATTTTATTGCTAATCTTTTTATGTAAACTTTCATGTTAAGTTTATGTGTTGAAATAAACGATATTGTTAGATAAAAACATATTAAAAATTCCATATTTTCATTTAAGGTATACCAGGTGCTTACGAAAATTTAAGTGATGAATGGGCGCTCATGTCGAGCTTAAGTAAAATAAACTGTAGATTGAACTCATTTACGTTTTCGATATAACTACTCTTAATGTAGAGGTATTGAGAGGAATACAATTGTTTTGATTTTTAACTTGGAACTGGATATATTTACTTGTCCTGTATACTTTGTCTAAAAACCGAAACTATAGGAGCTACGAGGTCACAAAGTTGTGCCAGTAATATAACATGAAATTGACCTTCTTCTCCTGACTAGTTTGCAGGTCGATACATTACAGGAAATTTGTAACCCTCTCTTAAAACGACTATTTGCCTCAATTTTCGTTTCTCCAACTTTTAGGACCGGAGGATGTTCCCCCATTCCCTCCCTTCTAGTGATTAGAACACAATGTATGTGGGGAATGTGGGTTTTGTTCGGTCAAGTTGTCATTTGAGAAATATACTTACAATTGGGCATTTTGAGGTTTGCTCTGAAACATTTAGTTGTTTTTTTGACGTTTAAAAGTGTTTTACAAAAAAGTGATTTAAAAAATCGATTATTTTGCTTTAATCACAATTATGTGATTTTCCCCCGCTGATCGAAGATATTAGGAAGTCGACTTTCGTACTTGACTTTCTTCATAATTTTTAAAAGTGAAAAGAATTCTTTTTGAAGATAAAAAAGTAATAAAATTTAAACAAATAGTGACAAATTACAATTTACAAACTATCATCCGATTTGTTAAATTACCCCAACGGCTGGCATTTTCGAAATGTAGGCTCATATTCTTGCTCTCAAAACTAACATCAATAATATTCTGTAGTTTCAGATTGAATAGAGCATAATAACTCTGTAACATTTTATAAACAAACAACAAATTTACATTTTTAAGTACGCTTTTAAAAACATACTTTAAACAGCCATTAAATTGCAATTAAAGGGACTGTACGCGTTATTTTAAGTGAACCTCCAGTTAAAGATGGCAATGTCCGATTTGCAGAGGTATCTTGGAAACCTTAATTCTGTCAAACACGTGGAAGATACCTTGGTTTTCCTAACTAAAAAAAGTGTTTGTTTTTTTCTGTGTGTTTCTCCATTGCTTCTTATAAACGAGAAATGCGCAAGTCACTTTCGCAGAAAAATAAACAGTTTAAATAAACAAAAGCATTGATATCTAAACAATTCATTTGATATCAAAATAACTCAATTGTCTTATTTGCATGCCCTGCAAACATTTAGTCTCCAACAAATCGATGACGAACATATGAAGTCCAGAATTAAAAGCCCGACTTTTCGCCATCGGCATTCGGCACATACTGGCGGTAAAATGTTTCCTGGATGATGGGTCACTTGAAACTATAACGCTTACAGTCCCTTTAAGGATGAAGAATATCTTGAAGATGTTAAAACACCGTGACCAGGCACTCATTTTAGATAATTGGATGTCTTCCTAGATAAATGGATGTCGTGTGCAGAGTTGTGATGTCATAGAATTATATTGGAATATATTGGTTTTGGAGATTTAGATCTATCCAGAAAAATTGGTATATCCAATAATCGTAATTACTCGGAGCAAGTAAGGTATTTTCATGAATCAAAATTGTAAAGTATGTTATACACAGAAGACGACATTTTTTTATTTCTAGAAATTGTCATATTCAATGGGACACACTGTGCAAGACGTGCATTTTTTTTGACAAGACCTTATTTATAAATTATAATTTACTGCACCGTAGACGAAAAATCTTAAATTAATGTTTATAAGAAAAAAAACAAGAAGTACTTCTTTATTTTTCTCTTAAATGGAATAATTTTTGCTTTGTTACTGTTGAGTATAAACGCATTTTTAATTGGCAACAAACAATCAAAGATTTTTTTTAGGAAAACAATTGGATTTTTTTCTGAAAAATAACCACCTCAAATGAAACTTTTATGCATCTAGCTAAAAAAAGATTTTTTTTTACATTAACCAATAATCTTTAATGTATGAGCTAAAACAAATGTCGACAGTTTGGCTAACCAAAACTATATGATCGCCGCAGGCTACTGAACAAAGACAGTAAAAAGGGGGTAGCAGAGCCCTTTCTTTAATTTTCGGTTTAAAAAGTACCATTTTTAAAGTACTTTTTATTAAAGGTCGGATATATTTTCACATTTTACTCCTAAACCCTGGGTACAACTCCAAACTCTTTGGTGAACTCCAAAACCCTGGGAGTAATTCCAAAACTATGAGAGCAGTCATTCCTTCCCTCCTTCAACTTCCTAGGTGTTATTCTAACAAGTAAAAAAAACATTCACTTGAAGATATATTTTTGTATTTTTTGGTTAAATAATTTCTTCAATAAAACTTTAATGAATTTGAAAGAAATCATTAACTTAACAGTAATATTGGCTCAGTAACATCTCGCCATATAAAATTTCGCCATATAACATCTCGCCATATAACATCTCTCCATATAACATCTCGCCATATAACATCTCGCCATATAACATTTCGCCATAACAACTTGCCTTATAACATTTCGAGATATAACAACAACTCGCCATATAAAAACAAAAAACAAAATAATAAATTTTATTTAGTAGAAAGTAGTAGTTTATAAGTAAATATTTATAAATATATAAAATTATAAACATTGTTCAGCTCATCTAGAAGTAAGAATTAAATTTAGTGTAGGAGAAGTTGTTTATGTCAACCAAAGAAGGTTTCATCCGCAGAGTTGTAGCATGTATGCAGAACTCCCGACATTGTTAGAATTACTGTATTTGCGAATTTTTGGCTTTTGATTCGTGGATTTTCTGGTATAATTTCATTTACACTACATTTTAATTTTTAAATTTATATATAGGCAAGGTGTTGTTATTTGGCGAAATGTTACTTTGGCGAGTTGTTACTTAGGCAAGTTGTTATATGGCGAAATTTTATATGGCGAAATGTTATTGTATTGATTTCCCTTGGAATGACCGGTTTCAAACTACTCTCACTATATAAACTGTGTTTTCTTTAATTCTTTATTCTTTTGATGTTATTTGGTAGAAGAGAGTTTGGATGTTTAACTGAAATAGATTGAAGTATTATAGCAACAATATAACATTGATAAGATCAATTTTTATAATTATTTCATATAATTACTTGCACAAATGTCATCTATTAAAGAAAGAAATCAAAGTAAGTTTACATCAGCGTCCATTGTTGGTTTAGGCCTTACTGAAGCTATACTCAGGATCCAGGCATACATAAGGGTGTTGGTATTCTGGTTCTTGGTAAACAACATAAATCCAGAAAACTTTAATTTCATACATGCATTCCGATTCAATCAGCGCCTGATCCAATCAGGGTTCAGTCATGTGCTTGGTGTTTATTCTGAACCAATAGAAATTGTATGGCGATTGGGGGTAGCATCTATCTTTCTATTGTTTTTGTTACGCGAGCCATGCTGCGTGTAGAAAGTCTGTTTGTCGCCCCTGCGTATTTCTGAGTTTCTCCTGAAGATCTGTACGGAATGTATTGTGAAAAAAACTAGTTTAGGAACTGTTTACAGTCCGACTGCGCAGACGCAAGATTTCTCGCGGAGTAGTAGTTAAATTTATATTCAGTATATGTTTATTCGTTTTGCAAGTATTTTCCGTGTTCAGAATTCTGGGATCACCGTGATTGAAGGCTCAGAGAAATAAACGTTCGGAACCTTACTATCTTCCTTTTTATTATGAAGAGCGTTGAGAGAAGGGAGTCTTACGATCCAATCCTGAGAAATACCACACGGTACATATATTAGGTCTTTAGGGAAATCGCTAAGTAGCGAAACAGTTTTCATCAACCAATTAGAGCTAGAGATTAATCCTTAAATCAGCACTAAACAGTTCCATTTAGTTTTACTCAAGTGAAAAAAGAGGCACCAAATCTTCTTTTAGACATTGACATTTTAGACATTCCAAACAGCAATGGGAATTTTTTTTTTTTAAACCAGAGCATTTAAAAGACATGATTTTCTTAGTTTTCAATGAATTTAATTTTGATACATGATTTATTTAATAATTACTTTTTTAGGCTTTTGTTGATTCTGGATACTATGCTGTAAATGTTTATGATTTGTCAAAAAGAGCTAAGTAAAGAAATTATATCTAATTAATCAGAAAATTACCATAACACAGAGAAAATCAAGAAAATGAAACATCCTTGTTATTGTAACTGAACAATGATTCCTGTAAACTGTAACTTGCAAATTTATGCTCAAAGACAATTAAGAAAATTTTCAGAATGTACATACAGGGTGTCCCACGAAACATGACAGTTGGTAAATAGTTATGAAAGTCGTCTTTCATATACTTTATTAGATATTAAAGGCTTTTTGCAGTTTATTAAGTTAAAAATATCTTTTTCCGAAATTTATTTTACTTTCAAGCCAATTTACCATAACATGACTCCCATATAATATTTGTATTATTGTCTAATTTGTATCAAACAACTTAACAAATTATGGAAAAAGAAATTCTTAACTATTCACCAACGGTCATGTTTCGTGGGACACCCTGTAGGAAACTGCTATCAATTCCTCATTGTTTGAGAATCCCTCAGTCCAAGGAGAGGTTAGTGACAACCCTCATTCCAAAGAGAGATCCGTGAGAACCCCTCAGTCCAATGAGAGGTCCATGGGTTCCCCTCAGTCCAAGGAGAGTTCCGTGAGAACCCCTCAGTCCCAGGAGAGGTCCGTGGGAACCCCTTAGTTTAAGGAGAGTTCCGTGAGAACCCCTCAGTCCAAGGAGAGTTCAGTGAGAACCCTTCAGTCCAAGGAGAGGTCCGTGAGAACACCTTAATCCAAGGAGAGGTCCGTGAGAACACCT